>NC_024803.2:40854015-41093274 GCF_000309985.2 Brassica rapa | reverse complement strand
ACAGCCGCATCTTTGTAAATACCCCACTCAGGTTGTAAACGTCCTCGATCATTGTTGTTTCTCCTTTTCCTACCAAATTTGATTTATGTTTTCTTCGCTATATAGAGAGTGTGTGGTTTGTTTAACTGAAAGATATAACAAACCATTTATACGGTATAGTCGTAATCTTATATATATAAATTACAATATTATTTTCCTGTATATGTGTGATTAGATGAGTGATAAATTTCCCGTTCTTCACAAATTCAAGCTTTACACACTCGCACGGTACAAAATCTCTTCCATGCATGACCATACACGAGGGAGGGGTGAAAAATATAGTTTTTTTTTTCTTTGAAAAATATAGTTAGGGTCCGTTCCAAATTGTAGAAATTGAATTCTACAGATTTACTGTATTCTATAGATAAAAATAACCAGTTCTGAAATATGAATGAAAATATTGAAAATATAAGTTTCCATATATGAAAAATCAATTTTTCAAAAAAAAAATAAAAAAATCGTGGGACATAAAGTGTAGGTTAGTTTTTTTTTTATTTGAGAATTTAAATGTTTTCTTTTATTTTAATTACTTTTATTATTTATTATATTTTAATATTTACAACTGTTTTGTTAATGGTAATTTCAAATTTATAATTGAATTTAAGGGCATTATTGCTATTTTGAAAATAATTAGTCTAATTAGACATAAAATATGTGAATTAGTTTAATAGGACATAATTAACATTTTGGCCTAAAAAACAATTTTCCCAATTTTAAATTGCTTAAGATATTTTAATATAAAGCTACCATTCAATTTATATAGGAGATAATGACAACTCTGCGGTCATATGTGATCGCATCAATGCAATGGCGACATACGATTAATCGGTTAATGGATGTCTTCACTATTTCAGACGTTACTTAACGGACTTAAATGAGTAAGCTGTACCAGACCAAACCGACCAATATGTGGTTCGGTTTTAAAACATGTGTAAACTCTATATACATGACCTACCTCGTGATGAAATTATAAAACTTAAAAATTGTTTCTTAAAAAAGAAATTATTTCTTCGATTATAAATTTACTAATAATTGAAGTTTTCAGTTTTGTCAATGATCCAATGCTAATGATTGTGGAAGGAATCAAGGTTTACATGATTAATTTGATGCCAGACTTTGTTTCTTATTTTTCTGACGCAAAGTCTTTTTTTAACAAAAAAATATTAAGTAAGTTGTTTAAATATTGACACTTGTTTTTCATTTTTTGAAGTCTTCGTTAAATTTTAGTCTTACGATACTACCATTTGACATGGTTTGAGAATACGTGAGTAGACGTTTCTGGTTGTTTAGTATTGGAAGCGATCATCATCAGTTCTAGATCATAAAACATGACGTAATTTTTTTCGTTGAACAGATTTTTATATCGATATCATCCTGCAATTCTAGTAAGTAAAATGAGTCAGTGGCATTTATAGATTGTTAGAATTCTTATGTTCAAATTGTATTGGTTAACAAATTGTAATAATTTCAAAAAACCATTGTAGTTAGTAATCTGCATGAAAAAAATAATACACTAGTCAAAGTTTATTTGCATATATGCATTATTTAATATAAATATCAGTGAGTGTAATTTCTAAATAACATAATTATTGAACGATACATGTATTTAGTAGTTTGTGTAATTTGTGATAATGTCTTGTATGCATCACCATATGGGTTTACATTCATACAATGTACGTTAAAACTTGATTAACAAATCGTTAACTTTGATTAATAAATCGTTAAAATTTGTTAAAAATAATTATCATAGTAACCCCTTTTTCTATCGTTTCAAGTAGTTTATTTTTTTTTGTAATCTAAAGTAGTGAGACACAGTAGAAAGCGCTACAGAAAATCTGTTAAAAATGTAGGTCTTTTAGATCATGTCGGAAAAGAATCCTTCAACTGTTAACCAGGATGCAAATTTTTAGTACCACTTGAATTGGCTTCTTCTACCTACATTTTACCCTTATAAATTTCTTTTTATATATTTCCTTATAAAATCAATCATTAAGAAATAGAACTAGCGCTTACTATTTATAAAGTTTGAAACAATTACATACTAGAAAAACTAAATTAATATTTCCCATGTCTTTTAAAAAGTGTCATCTTAACATTTTTTGTTACAAAAATTGTCATTATAGAATTCTAGTGAAAGTTATAACATAAATAATACTATTGGTCAAATATACATAAATAATAAAAAATATAATAATTTCAATTTGTGTGAAAATGTCAAAGTGACATTTTAAAGAAATAGAGGGTGTATATATATATATATATTTTTTTTGTAACTGAGGGTGTATATAATTAACCTGGGATAAAATGATGCATATATATTAATCACTTAAATTTCGGTGATGAAAACAAAGTTTTGTCCTATTAACAAATTATTATATTAACTTCTCACACAAGTAAGCTGATAAATACTCTTAAATATGTAGAATTAAATTACAAAGAATAGAATGGTTGATAAAAAAAAACATAGAATGAATGAATTATTTACATTTATCCAAGTCGTCTGATTTGAAATATTAAAAAGAAAAGACGAACCGCGTATAGAACGTATTTTATCTATCGCTATACATAACATATGTCCATCATCCCTAAGAAGGACTTGGTATTTAACCAACAAACAAGATCGTCCATTGCGTGTTCAGTTTGTGTTTAAATAAATAAAGATTAGTTAGTTAAAGAAAAAGGTTAGTAAAAATAATTGTAGTTAACCAAAACAAATGTGGCAAATCTTTATATAGTTTTTTATAGTGTATATAAAAAACTGACATTTAAAGATCGAATTCCTAAATATAGTATTTTGATAATTTAAGTATTTTGATAATTTTATTTTTTGTGGACTATTTTTGACTAAAATTGATTTTGTGATATTTAAAGGTAATTTCCTACATGAAACCGTTTGTAATAGATGAAATTTTATGTTTACCATTTCATGGTACAATTTTATCTTTACTATTACTAAACAGATATTTTCAAAAATACATTTTTATTAAGTGAAAAAAGTCTTTTATATCATTACTATATGTAAATTATTATTTAAATAAGAAAATATATAAAATAAAAATAATTTTTTTATGTTTTCGAATTATAATTTTTCAAATTCGAACTTTTTATAAATCTTTTTTCAAATTTGTTTTCTAACTTTTTTTATTTTTTTTTCATAATTGATTTTTGAAAATCAAAAATGATGTTTGAAACTATTTTTTTCACTTAAAAAAAATTTAAGTATTTATTTATATATTTATTAGAATCCTAAATTTCATTCAGATTTAAAAATACTACCCTATCTCTCCATTCACCTCATTCACCTCTAAACCCTAAGTATCTTTTACTTTTCATTAAAAGTGATGGTAAAAATGATTTGTGTAAACATGAAAATTGTAATATGAATGTGGTATTTATGGTAATTTTCTTTGTAATATGTATTTTAATTAGTTAACTAAACTGAAGTTATGTTGGTGTTTCACATGCTTTACACAATCTCAGGTTCCGCGATCTTCCATGATTTAATTCTACATCTTGTCAAATAATGAGATTTCATTTATTTATTTTATTTATTCAATTTAACAAATTAATAATAAAATGATTTTATTTTCAACAAAAAAAAGCTAAAAAGTATTTTTCTCAAAAATCATTTTCACCACGGATAGCTAAACTACTCTTCTCAAATAAAGTTTCTTGTAAACCATTCTTGTAAGACCTTTTTTGTTTGCCATTGACGTAAAATTGGCAAATTTTATATTTAATACATGTAGGATGATTAGTAGGATTTTAAAAAGTTCTTTTTAGATTAATTTTTAAAGTATAGCTAAAACTGATTGTACTCTATTACTAAAATTATTTTATATGCTATAGAAAATATAAATTTCTTATGGTCTCTCATATTTAGAATAAAGAAAAATAGTTTAAAGATAGAAAAGAGAAGACAAAAATCTTATCATATGAGAGACTCTCATACATTTTTGAGAAATCAACGCTCCATTAATTATTTAAAAGAAAAATAGAAATAACTACATAATTAAATATTATCATTTTCATTATTCTGAGATTTGTAAAGTTTTCTTCGAATGTTGATGCTCTAACTCTTTTGAAGGATGTTACATCATCATTATGGGATAATATTTTTAAAAACTATTAAAAAATATTATTATGTTTATTTTAAACGCAACAAAAATATGCTAATATTTTATTAATTTATTTTAAAAAAATAAAATTTGAAATAATAGACTTTAGAGAATCACGATTTTTATAAACTCATTAAGTTTATAAAATATATTTTTAAATTTTAAATTAAAGTTTTTATTCTATCTCAAAATTATAAATATATTAACTTTTAATGAAATGGGTATCAGTGTTTTTTTTATAAATGGCACATGTAAAATCATTTTTAATAATATTTTCAAGTCTCTCATATTATATATTTTCTCTTTTTATTTATATTATTTTGTATTTTTGAATTCTCGAAAATTGATGAAATCCCCAATCCTCAATGCATGTGGTTTTAGAATTTTAGTGTGAATCAATTTTTGAAATAATCGCCAACAAAATGTTAATATACTTAATATTTATATTTAAGAATCAAATATTAATATAAATTTATGTTGAGGAATTTAATTTAAGGTCTATTGATGCGGACGTTCTCAGATAAAGTAGGTTAGCTTTTATAGTTTTCTCTTAAAATATACTAGGTCAGTTCCCGGGCTACGCCCGGGTTATTTTCTAAGAAATTCTTTATCCAAAATATTATATTAGATGTAGGTATTGTTTGTTTGAACACAAAAAAGTGTTGGTAGTCATTATTTTTGCTTGAGATCGAGTTTACGCAAATGCTTAAAAGCCAAAAAAGCTGTAAGTAAAAGATAATGTAGGAAGCAGATTAAGTCTTTGCAGATCGATTGTTTTGAGGGTCATGAGAAAGAAAGGACCTGAAATTGGATAAGAATAGTTAGTCAGCAAACGTTTAGTTGAATATTGTGGTATTGCTATTAAATTAAAAGTTTTGTACCTGGGGTAGGTGGGTAAACCTATGTGTTAGTCTCTTCTTTATTGGCTTGTATCATCGCTGGTCGATATTTTCCAGGTTGTTAATCTGTGAATATAACATGTTATTAGATTTCTGAAAAGATTGGAGTAAAGAATAAATTATTTAAATTACATGTCTCGGGATGAAGGCCTTTGAAGATTTCTTTGTAGACTATGTTCTTCACTTTCAGCTGGTGTGGATCTTCAGTTTTGATGATCGTTAATCCTGCTTTGCTTGTGACACGGGAGAGGGCCACGTAAAGTTGACCATGAGAAAAGACTGGCTTAGGCAGGTATAAGATGACCTCTTTTAAGCTTTGGCCTTGGCTTTTGTTGATTGTCATTGCGTAGCACAATCTGATAGGAAATTGCCGCCGACGTAATGTGAACGGTAATTTCGTTTCATCATACAAAAGCACAATTCTTGGGATCAAGACCTCTTCTCCAATGTGGGATCCAGTGATGATCTCGGCCTTCAGAACGCGTTCACCAACGTGGGTTAGGATCATCCGAGTACCGTTGCATAATCCTTTTTTCTGATTTATGTTTCTGAGAAGCATAACTGGGGCACCAACTTTCAGAGTAAGTTTGTGCGAAGGCAAACCCGAGTATTCCAATGAGTTAAGATACTCAATGGAGTATAGTGTATCATTTTGATCTGATGTAGTATCTGATAACTCGAAGCTGTCTGAGCTGTAGTAATCTCTTGATACCCCTTCGGTCCGTGAGATGGTATAAGCATTGATTTCATCAACGGTTTCGTTACGGGGTGTTAGGATAGCTTTATCGGTGTAGGAAGTCTTGGAATTCATAGGGCTGCTGATTTGTCCATATGCAGCATCAACAACTTCTTTCAATGGGTCAACAAAACTCTGACAAATCAATGAGTCATCGATATCTATGAGTTGGTCATTGTACCCATCCCCCTCATATTCTTGTTCTTCTTCTAGACGACCTTCCCCGACTGTGAGAAGCCATTCAGAAAACTCTTTCTCATCCTGATTGACTCGCATATTTGTTTTCAAAGAGAACTTGTGGCAGCTATTCCATAGATATGAATGGCTTATCGAAGCAAGTACAGTATCAGCTCTTCTACCTTGCGGAATGACTGGTAGGATCTGTCTGAAATCACCACCTAACATAACTGTTTTGCCACCAAAAGGCTGATTCTTTGCGGGTGGATTTTTGATAGACATAATATCCTTCAACGACTTGTCTAATGCTTCGAAAGCATGTTTGTGTGTCATCGGTGCCTCATCCCAAATTATGAGGTCTGTTTCCTCAATTAACTCAGCAAGCATTGTACCTGGTTTGATGTTGCAAAGCTTATCTTCGTCGAGCTTCAATGGAATATTGAAGCGAGAGTGAGCTGTTCTCCCGTTTGGTAGTAGCAATGCGGCTATTCCCGAAGAAGCCACTGGTAGAACAATTTGTTTTCTTGACCGAAGTCTGGATATAATAGTCTGGTATAAGAATGTTTTTCCTGTGCCCCCTGCGCCATATACAAAGAAAAGTTTTCCTTCTTTCTTGTCAACCGAGTCTAAGACTGATTCATAGATTGCAAGTTGCTCAGCATTGAGCAATTTGTATTGCTTGTCATGTCTTAGTGTTTCCTCCGCAACATCGTAATCCATTTCTTGGTTCCACAAACTGTTCCCCAGTTCCTTGAGCAAAACAGGATTGATCTTCGGCATATCCTTAAAATCGTTTAAGGAGCGATCTTGCATGCGCATCAGCTTTTCAACTTCTATCAATGTGTATTGCTCCAGGGTACTATCGTCCAGTTCCAGATTCGCGTGGCCTAAGATCCTTTGCCTCTTGTGAAGTATGTCCTCGCTCATTGATTTCCATGAGTGTTCCCATAGTCCTTTAGGGCTTGCGACGAAGCAGTTGTTTAGGAATGTGACAAACATATCACGAAGCTGGTATGGGCTGGCCGTTCGAGCACCCTCCGACATACTCTCGAGCCATTCAACATCGTCGTCCAAAAGGCCTCGTGCTTGGCAAACTGATTTGAAGTCCGGGTATTTAACGTCGTTGTATGTTTTTAGCTCGTCGTAACTTCTAGGACCCTTGATCTTATTAATGAGGACCCTCAGGTAGTATCGATCGCCTGCCGAAGGATGGACAGCTACGACTCGGCCAATTGTTTTTCCTCTCTTACGCTCAGTCCACACTTTAGCACTGTTGTTCCAGACAAAATATTCAGGAATCTGCACATATGTCAGTGTTCGGGCAAACGCTGACCTTCTGCATAAAACCATCCACTCTGTGAACATCGTCTTCTCGATACCCGGTTTGTGGATTACCCGACCGAGGTTGTCTGTTGATTTAACCGTAATATTATGTTCGCCTTCCAAGTGAATGATAAGCTTTTCAACTGACGGCTTTCTTTTGTGTATGTGGAATGCGAAAGTCCGCCACATAGACTCACAAGCTGATAAATATCGGGCTTCAATGTAGTCTTGGATCTCATTGCGTTGCCTTAGGACTTTCTCCTTTGATCCTCCGGATCCTGTGGCGTCGGATGTAGTTGCTGTATTTCCTTTCTCAATAACAGCGGTTGCTCGGTCAACGCCCTTGGTTATGTACTTGAATAAGTATTTCACCGCGCTTGTCCGATTACACCATTCAACATTAATATGAGCTTCGTACTTCTTCAGAAGGTTAATGTTATGAGGCACGA
This sequence comes from Brassica rapa, assembly GCF_000309985.2. Taxonomy (NCBI): domain Eukaryota; kingdom Viridiplantae; phylum Streptophyta; class Magnoliopsida; order Brassicales; family Brassicaceae; genus Brassica; species Brassica rapa. Next base: position 41,085,533 of record NC_024803.2, on the reverse strand, counting down.
CGAAAGTGTTGTCTAGTACAGCTCCAGACTTAACTGTACCCGGATCTTTATTTCGGCGTCGACGATATAACACATACCCGGATTTGTCAATCGAAGTGTTATCGTTATTCGGCCGAGGATACTTTTTCGTGCACACATTGTTTTCCATACATGGTGACTTCGGATTGAAGTGTCCACATGGACCGTGGATCATGTGTTTCGTGACTAAGTCGTAAGCAGCTGGGTCTTTCTCTCTGTTGGGGAGCTCGGCCGAAATTATTTCATCCACTTCTTCTGCACTTGGTGTTCTGGTAGAATTTCCTAACCACAATAATATATGTGCATGAGGGAGACCTCTTTTTTGAAACTCTATTCGGTGGAGAGCTGCCTTATATGGCTTGAAAAAAGTGCCTGCTTTGAAATCCTTGAGCAGTTGATCTAGCTTCATCTTAAAAACCCGACATTCAATATCCGGTCTATCATTAGGAGAATCTCCACCGTATTTCTGAAGATGTTCTTTAATCTCGCTCCAGTTTGGATTGGCTGTCATTGTGATAAACAAATCTGGATTGCCGAATTCTCTGCAAATAGCCATAGCATCGTGGTATTTCTCAACCAAGTACCGGGGGCCTCCGGTGAAACTTGGGGGCAGTATAAATCTCTGGCCGATAATTTTAGCATCAGTGTCACCTTTACTTACAGCATCAAGGACATTGCTGTAGAGCTCAGCCCGCAAGATTTCTTGGTTATTTCTCGCCCACCTCAGTCGGTCTTCTTCAATCGCTGTATAAACGTCCACAATAAACTGATGGAGGAGACGACCGCCTTTAATCAACGTCATTCCTTGGTTAGGACGTGTTTGGATTAGAGAAGCGTAGTATTGACGGATGGTCACGAATTGCCTTGTTCTTGAAGTGCCTGTCTCAAGATGCAGGGGAATTTCTGGGTGAAACCCGTATTCACCATACGGAAACAAAAGAGGGTATTGGAGGCTCATATATAGAGGGTGATCGTCACGTATCTGCTGCAGAGTGTCAGATTGAAACTGAACCACTATATCTCGTTCTCCAATTGTTGATGTTATATCCCCCACGATAAGACCTGCCACCTCGCTTGTAGTTGGAAGATCATATTCCTTCCCCTTCCCTTTATCTTGGACTAACCTAATAGTAAACTCTGACCCAACGCTTTCGTAGTGGTCTCGTGCACGACGAAAGATCTTTGCCAGACAATTGTTCTCGTCAATCATCTCGATGAGGAGGGCTAACGTTGGCTCATCGAGGTTACCTTCTGCTGAGGTTTGCCCCATCGCGTTTAGGCGGTTTTTGAGTTCGTTGGCCGTGTCAAATATGTAAAGCTGGAGATATTCTGGGAGACAGCCTTGTCGTGGTATGAGGGAGCCAATTCTGTGGTGGGTTTGACCTTGGATCCGTATAGTATAAGGACCAGGTGCGTGGACGACACTATGATCCATTTTCATTCCAACGGATGTAAAAGCAAGGACAGAATTATAGACTCGGATAGTATCTCGAAACCATCTGGCTTGAAGAAGTTTTTCTAACAGGGCTGGCGGCCGGTTGATCGGTGGAAGCTTGATTTGGCCATGGTTACAGCAAAGGGTGAAAGTTGGTTCACCTGTTCGTGGGTCTGTAGCAGTGCTTTCAGAAGTCCACATTAATGCACCACATTTTGAGCATGGTACGATTTGGTTTTCATCTAGCCGGGATGTGGAACCTTTTTCTGAAAATGTTTATTACGAATTGTTAAATAATAGTTTATTGAAATCTTGAGAGTTTAACGGAGGGTTAGAAATTTGTTTTTTTATATTTTCGTAAAAAAGTTTTTTATTTGTTTTCTTTAGTAATTTTGTTTTTTTAAAAAAAAATTATTTGTTAAAATGAATTAGTTTTGAAAATTGAAATTAGTTGATTTTTAGAAACACCATTACGCTGAAAAAATATATTTTGGAAATTAAATATATATATATATATATATATATATATATTCTGGGAAATATAGGGGTTTAAGTAGTATGCACCTTTCTTTTTTGGTTGAGTGCGACGCGTTCCTTGTGGATTTCGTGGAGCATTTGTATCTATATAGAAACAACGTAAATTTGAATCAGAAATGTAATAAATCGAAATAGATTTTATCAGCCATTATGCGTACCGCGTGACGATGCCGACGTTCGTTTGGATAGCAAAATGGCCTTTCTCATATTACGTGCATTTTTCTGCTTGACTATTAAGATTAACAGTGGTTAGGTTAAAAGAATATAGCATGATAGATACACAGTTTAGGATTATTTCTTACTGTAAGAGTCGCAGTTATCACAGCCACCTGTTAAAATAAGTCTGGGAAGTTAGTTTGTTTGATGAATAAGTTTGGTTTAAGATATAATAATATGATCCATATATACTTACAGTCGTAATATGTTGGTTTGAATGATGGTCGGTCATTTACCAGATGAACTGAAAATGTACACAGTTTAATAATTGGGATAAGACAATTTCTCTTAGGATTAGCTATTTTGGGTAGTAAATATATACCTTTTGGTTTATTAAGTGATCCACGTGGTCGGCCTCGCTTCCTCTTTTGCGAGGATCCTCCTGTAGTTTTGATAATGTTATTTTCTTGGTTATATTAAGTAATATATTATAGTTATGATTAAATTTAAAGTAGAAGGTAATTAAATATCTAGACAGAATTTTGAAATGTTCTAATTAAAATAAAATAATTGTGGGTCATTATGTTTTTCCAATTTTAAATTATTAGTATCCATTTAAATAGAGTATTAATCCAATTTCATAATGAAAACATAATACACTGTTTCGTGTATAGTAGTAATCTAATTTGATAGCTTTATTTGATACACGTTTTTATTTATACGTATTAATTTATGTACTTCTATATTCTTATGTTCTACTCTCAATGTAAATATGATCTAAATAAACTAATAACAATAGTAATGGGTAGAATAAATAGCTAGGAAATGGTAATATGGTTCCCAAAATAAATAGATTTTGGAAATGGGCTTAAAAGTGATGGTAATGTTAATATATTTTTTTTTTTTTTTGGTTTACAATAACTGTTGTATTTGTAGTATTTAAAAAAATTTGATTTGGGAAGTTAATATTTCCAGCTTTAATAGAAATCATAATAGCAAGTATTTTAAAAATATTCCGAACTAAAATAATATATAGGTGGGTTATAATTTGTTCTAATTATAAATTCAATTTTTTTAACGTGTAATAGTTGAGAACTGACAGTCGAATAACGTTCTAGAACATTAATTTAATCTATCTAATAGTAGAATATTAATTCTAATAAGCAAATTTGGAGTTTTGTAATATTACATAAATTAGAATTCTTCAAAATCTTTAATGTACTTATTAACATAATATATTTTTTATCCAATTATTATTTTCATGTTACAAAATATTGATTTAGTTTTATTTGTATTTTAAAATTATCAAGAATATAATATATTTGTAAGTATTTTTTTAAATATATCCAAATATGATGTCTTATTTTTATGTGATGTTTCATCTTTTATTATTCCTTTTATAAATACAGAAAATATAGAAACATTATTGTACGGATTTCGTCTCGAGTTCAAAAATAAATTAATGTGTCTGTTATTTTAAAATTTTAAACCAAATATTTAATTTTATGTTTAAAAACATTAAGTGTGTTATAACTTGTGATTTCAAATATAATAATTTTTATTCAAATAAACTTGGAGGGTTTGCTTCGGGGTTCCACCTGTAGATATTTTTTGATGTGAGATTCGCTGAGATATAAGTGGTATGTCACTCTTTGTTGAGGTATTTGTGTGGGGTGAAGTTTTTGTCGAAATGTGGTAAATAAAGTGAGTTTAGATATATGAATTTTTTTCTTTTAACGTTGGTGTGAATGAGCATTTATTACTGAATGTTAATTTTATGAGTTTTTTATTAAAAGTGTTTCAGTTTCGCTGAAATTTATATGTTAGCGGAAGTTTTTAAGACAATGTATCTAAGTTATTGTTCTGGAATCAAAAAATTGTATAGTTGTATTTTCTCTCTTTGGATCTTTCCATCCTCTTATAATAATTTGAGAACATAAAATTATCAAAGAAATCTCTTTGGATTTAATAACGATTGTAATTTTGGGTTTGCCAAAATAATCTGTTAGGAAATGGAAAAAATTAACTACCATAATACACTAAGTTTAGCTATATTATTTTGGCTAATATATCTTTATAATTTAATAATACTTGGGAAGATAATTGAGGTTATTTGATTTAGTGAGCATATAATTCTTTTAATGTTGGTTTTAATGAGCATTTATAGATGGATGTTAATTTTTTTGACTTATTTGTTAAGGTTGATTTCATCTTTATAATAACGTAATACTGTTTTCATGATGTTAGTATATTTTAAATATTATCTTTGGTTTATAATAACTGTTGTATTTGTAGTATTTATAATATTTTGATTTGGGATGTTTTTTTTACAGGTATAATAGAGATAATAATAGCAAGTTTTTAAAAAAAGTTTCGAAACTAAAATAATATATATGGTCTGTTTTAATTTTCTACAAATATAAATTATAGTATCACTTTAAAACCGACTTTCCTAATTAAAACCCGATACGTCTTTATTTATACATAATAATAATAATAATTCTTTACGGATGCAATTCAATTATAATTATTATTATTTCTTTTTCAATTAAAATTTTAAAACAGGGGAAACAATTATTAGATAAGATAATGGATCTACTGTGTATTAAGCAAGTAGTGCTCTACAATATGGGCAAGTTAAGGTTTTTTCAACCCAGTTCGATATGCAGTGATGATGATAGGTATGATTACAACTCAAGGAGTTGATATCCAGTTCGGTGCCAAACTCTTCCCAACAGATTGGACATATCTCATTTATTTCGCTAGGAATTGTATCCCTTCGATTATCCCGTAGCTCGGTGATATAAACGTCCAGGTCAATTCTGCGGAGAGCATCTGGATTAAGATCATTTATTTTAACAATTATATCAAAATCAATATGGGTGGGATCATTGAGTGTTGGGATATTGTGTGCGGCAACGGCGGAAGCCTCCTCGATTATCTCAGTAATCGTGTCAAAATCGATCTCGTGGTAACCAAGCATATACTCCATATTGCTTGCTGTTTCGTGTGTTAGATAACCACTACTTGTTGTCTTCATGTCAATAGAGATCACGATCTTCGTTTGTTGTGTATTTCGTCTCTTTATATTCATGGTGATGCTTCTTTTTGGTGATGTCAGGCTTTGTGACGTTTTGTGGCGCACAATCCAAGAAATTTGACTCATGTTTAGATGTTAGTGGAGTTGTCTAGATATATGGATGAGTTGTTCAATAGAGACATGATGCAAGGGATTAAATAGTTGGAAAGTTTGTAAGTTTTCTAATATAACATTAATATAGGTTGAATAGAAAATAAGTTACATATTATAAAACATTTTCTGGTCTTAGGAAGTTATTGATTATGAATTATAATTATTAAAGAAAGATGTTTCAATTAACTTGAACTGTTGAAAAAAAAATTTCGAAAATACAACTTTAGAACATTTTAAAACATATTTGAAAGATGTGGTTAAACATTGTTCGTAGGATATTTATTAATATGTTAAACAAAAATAAATATGTTATAACTAAGTTATGTAAAATTCCATAAATATTTTAAGTATTTTTCTAATTAAAAAATCAGACATAAAGGTATCATGACTTCTTTTTTAATAGATTATATATAAATAAATCCATATAAATCTTTGAATAACCATATAATGAAAAGCAAAGGATAATACAATTTATAAACATACAAATAAGAATAGAACTCATTATTGATCGTAGCCAAAAATATAGATTATTATGAATCTAAAATTTTCATATACTCAGAAGTTGAATTGTTTTTTAAAAAAAAATTAAAAAATGAATATTATTTTAATATATCTAATGGTCAACCTTTGATTGTATTAAAAGAATTTGGAGTTTTGTAATATTACATAAATTAGAGGTGTATAAAATCTATAATAGCATTTATGGATGGATGTTAATATTTTTGACTTGTTTGTTTTTTTTGACTGAGGAAATCGTGGCCACATGAGGGCGAGTGAATTCTATTTGTGAACTAAGAAAAGTTATTAGTATAATATCTTTACCAAATAATTATATAATGCTTTTGTAACTGCGTAATATGGGAGGAAAGTGATTTTTGTAAAAAGCAGAGACTGGAATCAAAAATAGTATAGTTATATTTTCTCTCTTTGAATCTTTCAATCCTCTTATAAAATTTCTGGAACATAAAGTTATCAAAAAAAATCTCTTCCAGTTGCATAATCCGAGTATTAGTTTAATCTAATATAGACTTTTAATCAATATCACAATTAAAATAAACATTGTTAAGTTTATAATATTTACCTAATTTGATATTTTAATGGTCGTATCATACACGTCCTTTTTTATTCATATTAATAAGGAAAGTAGAGACTGGAAACAAAAAATAATATAGTTATCTTTCCTATCTTCAAAGCTTTCCTACCAAAAAAAAAACCTTTCCCATATTCGACTTTGTATCTCTAAAGCTTCGTTTATTATTAAGTTCATGCACGAACCTTTGCATCGCTATCCTATAAATATTAAAGTATATATCTTGTGAAAAATCAAAAGTTTAAATAGGAAAAAAAAAACTGAACTGTAAATGAATAAGAGTACGTTTCGATAACAAAATTTATTGGTGTATTATTCTATGTACCGAAATATATATATTATATAAATTTTGATTTTAAAGTTACGTTTAACATTTGATTAACCTTATATCTTGGTTTATGGCCTAAGTAATACAATTAATATATCTAGCGACATACATGCCTGTAAGGCGATTCTTAAGATGACTATAGATTTGTTTACCTGCAGTCTGCGAAGTGGGTGGAAGAGGTGGCTGCTCCATTCCTTATATATTTGTAACCTTATAATGAAACTGATTACCAGTTAGATTGATGGATTAAGATTTTGTATATTCTTAGTTGATTTAAAAATTCTTACCTTCCACAGTAGGTTGAGTCAAGCGTTGATTAAAGATGGGAAATAGGAAGCTTGGTTGCAGCAGCTTAAGGGGATGCTTCAAAACGGTAGAAGAAAGCTTGGTTTACCGGGCAGCAGCGTAAGGGAGAGCTACGGGAGAAATAATTCGTGTGGGATATGATTGACGTAAATCTTTGGTTGATTAAAAAATGAGAAGATATATTCTTGGTTAGTAAAATCGTGTTTGATATGGTTTAGGTAATGCTTGATAACTTGATTGATTCTTTTTCCATAAACAATACTAAATTTATGCCTTCAACAATTTTATGGAAAGTAGAGTAATTATGTAGATTGGAAAACACGTTTTTCCTAAAATGTTGCTTTCATCACAGACATTTTTTTTTAAAAAAATATCCATAGTTCGTAAAATAAAAGATTTTCAAATTCGGTATTGATTGACCGGTTTGTCACAAACCTATATTTCAAAACACATAAAGAAACAGAGTTATAAGCCTTAAGAAGTAGAATAATGATTATCAAAACTTAAACATTCAGAGTAATTAAAAAACTTTAGAGAAATTGAAAGAAATCATAAGTCAATAACAGAGTGAGCAAAAAAAAAAAAAAAAACAAACTTTAAACGTACTCCCATGCAAGACATGTTACGACCCACGTAAAATCTACACCCCACGCTTGAGGCGTTTTGCTTTGCCCATCTGGTCAATGTCACCATTGTTCTTACTTCCCTCTGCCGAATCCACACTGATTTTGGAAGCTCCACACACCTTCGTTCCAGTCTCAAATCCGTCCTCCAAGGTTGTTGGGTTGTAGTTTCCTCCCGAAGCTTCTGTGACTGGCGGAGATTCCATAGGGAGAATCTTGGTCACAGTCAAAGATCGAGACTTGCCATCTAAGTTGTGCTGTGTAACTTTAACACAGAAGTTATGTTTCTGACCGATAGTGCTAATTAAAGCTTCCGGGAAAGGCGCCTCTTGAGTAACTCCTTGGTCTCCATTAGACTGACATTCAAGATTATCAATATTCAATTCTTACGTGAAGACCAATATTCAGAGTACAAACACTAAGAGTTCCGAGTGATGAAACTTACCTCAAAATAGCTGCTGACTAACTCGGCTGCATGCTTCCCGGTTAACTCAAAACCAGCATCACCAAGCAGAACAAAAACAGCTTGCTCACTGTTGTCATAGACAGATATCTGTGCACGGTACCTGCCATGAAAAATTAATAAGCTAATACCATTCAAATTGTTATTGAGAATTGAAAAGTGAGTTAGAATAAATACTGTGGTACTCCTGATATGTTGACTTTCCCACATTTTGAACACATCAAAGAAGTTGGCCCTTTCGTAGCCTTAGTATGGCAACCACTGCATGATATGTAATACCAGGTTGAACCATGGACCACATCATCAATCGTAGCCGTGCACTCAAAAAAAGCCTCCTACACAGCAAAGCTCTATAAGACTCAAATTTTTTAATAAATGACTAAGAAATAATTAGACCAATTCGTACCTTATTAGATCCATCCCTGATGTAGGAGAATATTTCTCCTATGGTCAGTGTCTCCCTTTTAGTAACCACTTCTGCATTGACCAACTCAGCACTCTGTGGGTTAGAGCCCAACCTGAGACAGAGTAGTAACATTTTGATCCATTCATTCATTGGTATGGGATGAGGCAGCTAAAGATTAAAAATAAAAATGAATATATATATAGATTTACCAGCTAAAGTAGTCGACCGTAGGCTGGACGTCGCACTCCATAAAGACACGTGAGGAGGACATTGTAGTCAGTGCAAGAGTACCTGTTGTATTAAGCAACACCCATTTAAAGACCAGCAAGAGTAGATAACTAATTGTAAGAAAGTTTTCTAAAGTTAGAAACTGAACCTCCGAGACTCTTGGTGTTAACGGTCGTCACCAATAACACGGTGGGGGTGCGTTCGTATGATTTGAATTTTTTGCAGAAGTCTCTTGCAGCCTGGTCCCAAAGGTAGAGCTTCACCACAGGTCCACTGCAAAATATTGTCACTAAAAGGTTAATATAAGTTGACAGACAAAGTGTTTAAGAAATAACAAAACACTTACTCGTATGACTGCACATGAACCAACACATGCCTCGCCCTAGCTATTTCCACTTCATCAAGAACCGGGGTCCCAGTGATACACTGACCATTAACCAGCTTCATGTGCCCAAGAACATCTATACCATTAATCATTAAGCGTGTAAGTAAGAAGACTAAATATGGAAAAGCATTTCAACAATTTCATAGGGAATAACCAGACATAGAACTCAACCAGCTAACAGATCCTAACTAAACTATCCGTCCAAAAAAAAAAAAACCAAACACTGAATGTAGTAAAAATAGTCCTCCTCAGGGTAAAAACGAAATTAGTAAATCTTATTTGTAATGTTCTGTGATCACAAACCAAACACGTATAGCACTGTAAGCAAAATTCTAGATTAATCATCAAGCATTGCAACTCATAGCTGGTATGTGTGATAACAGAGATTACCGTAGAGGTCTCCTTTGCGATCACAGCCAGCTTGAAATTCCTCAAAGGAATGAAAACGGAATCTGTCTTCATCAAAAGGAGTGGGACTGTCTTCAAGAACAGAGAGCTCCGAGTTCCATGAGAACGACACCGTCACAGCATGATCAGAAACCCGATACATGGTTTTGTTGCTTGATCCATAAAAATTGTTGAGCTTGTAAAGCGATCCAGGCTTCATTTTAGACAAATGTCTCTCAATACGGCTCGGCGAAAGGAATCCTTGGATAACAGATCCCTGCGAGAAAACACAGTACCAATAAATAGTTTTTTAATTTTTGTAAAAACGAAGGACAGTTTAGGTTCTAATAACAAATAACATCTAATCGAATATTGTTAAACGAAGAAACTTTTCGATATAAAATCAGGAGGTTAAAAAAAAAAAACTAAGAACGTTTTAAATAAAAAAGAACGACGAAACTTATCGATAGTAATCACGATCTGAATAACAACTCTAACAACGACCTAAATAACAACGAATCTAAAAACTATATAAATCAGGATCTAATAACAAATTTAAGAACGATCGAATATGATAACAAACTCTAACGCGAACGAACGATCGAACTTTTTAAATAACAAAGAAGCTAAAACTATATTGGGTGAAAATCATACCTGCTCGTCAATTAACAGCATCTCAATCCCAATTAGCGTCTTCTTGAGAGGATTCCAAGCCTCCCAAAAATGAATCAAGCGGAAACGCAGCTGGGTTTCGTGGGGACCCGGTGTGACATCGCGGAAAAGCATGATTTTGTCATCGTGATCGGAGGTAACAGGGGATTTTCCATTCGGTTTGATCGCCATGGAGTGAGGAGAGAAGATCGAGATTTGGTTTCAACTCAAAAAAGATGAAAAGTATATAAAAGAGCAGGAAAAAAGCAAACCGAAACGAACTCATAAAGGATAAATTGATGGATGGAGATGTCGTGGGGTATTGATTGCTAGGTTGTGGATCGAAAATTCTGTTACGGTGAAGAAGAAAGGGTGAAGACGAAGAGATGGAAGCGCGGAGCATCGATGTGTCCGCCTCGTGTGGGTTTTTTTTTAATATACTGAGACCAAGCCCAATAAACCAAACCAAGCCCAGCTAATTTCTTCTGAGATCCAAACCATTTGATAGAGTAGATTTTGTTTTGGCAAGACCCAGGAACCGAAGAAATTGAAACCGGGGGTGTTTAGTCGCGACCCAGAAACCCAACAATATAAAAAATCGGTATCCTACGTGGACTAAGCAAATGTTCTGATTGGTGGAATAAATATGTCGACGTGGACAGGCTAAAAACTCAGTATTTGTTACTTTTAGTATAGAGTAGATTATTTGATAAAGAAAAATATGAGAAGTAAAAGTTTCGATCTAATGTATATTACATATAATAATTGGATATGCAAAAAGGTAGTAACCTTTTATAATAAGGTACTTCGGAAATGGCCGCGTATTATACTCTATAAATATAGTCGATTTAGCGCGGAAAAGATTTACAAAAAAAAAAAAAAGCAAACACTAAAGTTTTTTTTTACCTTTAAAAAAATTTCCTCCGAGGCTCCGACCTGGTCACATCCTCGACGGCTCCACTCTTCTATCTTCTTCATCCTATAGTCTTCGTCTTGTTATTTGCTTCGAAAATTCTGTAGATTCTTGTGAGAAAATCTATTTGACTTCTCGTTCTTGACTTCTTGTTATCTCGTCTGGTCTGCTCGGGTTTCTCTTTTGGTCTGACGGGATCGGAGCCGATGCTCAAATTGGTTGAGTTGCCCGTTCTTCACAAATTCACGCTCTACCGCACTCGCACGGTACAAAAATCTCTTCTACTTTCTAATCTTAGTTACGTGAATGTTACTCTTCTTGTTCGAAATTGCTGTGATCATTTTACCCTCAACTGATTTACCGATAACTGCGATTTAATGCAATACTGCCTACGTTTCATAAGGATACAATGTTTGAATTGTTTCACAAACATGCTTTTTGTGTTTTGTCAAAAAAAAAAATGCTATTTGTGTTTTTTTTTTGAAACATTTTGTGTTGTTATATTTTTTATATTATTTGATGGTAAATTGTAAAGTTTTAAAAATAATTGAATTGATTTGAATTACTATTAACTTAATTTTATTAAAAATTGATAATTATAGAATATAAATATCTACAATATAAATTTAATGTATTTTATTAAGATGTGTACAAATGAAAAAAAAATCTATGTTTTTGGAAGGGAGGGAGTATATGGTCCAATATATATATTTATAATTATTTTCCGGTTTGCAAAACAAATCCTAAAAAATGGTTCGGTTTATGTTTGATGAGATTGTTGGTTTCATATGGTTTGTACTTTGTAGTGTAAGGCATGAGGGTTAGCTTGACATAGGGGGTGATTGTTTGTAGTTATAGATGTTATATAAGATAAAATTTAGTCTAAAATCATATACATCAATCAATCAAACTTTTTTTGCTTTAAAAAATTTACAGCAAAAAAATTCTAGAAATTAAAAATAAATGTATAAAGCTTTATTTCTCGAATAAATAGTGCTTTACAGAGTTATAGCAAAATAATTTACAATAAAAAATATAAAGTTTAAATTCTACGGCTTAAAACATAAATTATAGCTCATTTCAATCACCCTAGAGTCTTCTGCTTAACGGCCCTCTCACAAAAAAAAAACGTGGAGTCTTTGTTTGTAAGTTATTTCTGTAATAACATAAAAGATGTGAAACATTGGTTTTTTGTGCAGAACTATTACTTGATTGGGAGAGACGAGAAGAAAACCTTTTGGAGGATTCTTAAGATAGATCGAACCGAGCCAAACGAGTTGAATTTATTCGAAGATCCTACAAGGTATACGCATGACGAAATCACCCAACTTAAGAAATGGATTAGTCGAGGGAACCAGAAGTATGGTGGCCTTAGAGCAGAGACAACTTGCTATGGACTCATTGGTACTGAGAGACTTTGTCTCAAAGCATTGTATCTCTTTTTTCTCAGTATTTGTGTGTCGCTTTTGAATTTTATGGAGATTCTCTTGGTGCAGGGTTTGTGAAATTCTTGGGGCCCTATTACATGCTTGTGATTAAAAGAAGAAAGAAAGTGGGCGAGATCTGCGGACATACTGTTTATGGTGTAGTAGAGAGTCAAATGATCATGATTCCATATCCTTCCAGGAAAACGATAGATGCTGATTCTTCAGCCGAGCGAAAGTATTTAAACGATAATTCTTGTAACGGTTATGTTATTCATATGCAAATATTCTCGTGTAAACTAACTTAGCAAAACACATATCTGACATGTTCTTTATTGAGTTAGATAAGCTTCCAATATAAAACCAGTTCATGATAAAGTGAATTGGCTCCATCTTATTTAAAATCCTTTCCAGTTTCCGATACGAGACTTTATCCTTAGTATTCCCCTTTGTATTACAGGTACAAGAAGCTCCTAAACATGGTGGATCTTAGCAAAGACTTCTACTTCAGCTACACATATCACCTCATGTATAGCCTCCAAAAGAACATATGCAACACTAAGAGAGGAAAAATTCACGACGAAACCATGTTCGTGTGGAATGAATACTTAACACACGGGATCAGAAGGATCCTTCAGAATACCGTATGGACAGTTTCACTTGTATATGGATTCTTTCAACAGGTAAATGGTTTATTCTAAAGATCTCCCATAACTTTGCTAGTCCAACAAGACCTAATCTCTACTTTTCCTTTGCTTTATACAGACTAAATGTTTAGTATCTGATGAACAATTTATACTGACTGTCATTGCTCGTCGTTCACGCCATTATGCTGGTACAAGGTACTTCTGCATCTCAATATGTTCTCATTCTTTTTTCTTTTTTTTATCTCTGCTTTCGTCTCATGGACTAGTAGCTCTCCCTCTCAAAGACAGGGGCTAGTCTTTGATATGCCTTTATATCTGAACTAGAACAATCACTGCCTCCTCTATCTGTTAATGTGCAGATATTTAAGGCGTGGTGTAAATGAGGAAGGCAGCGTAGCCAATGAGGTTGAGACAGAGCAGATTGTTACCAAAGAGGTTCCAGAGGGACAGAAAATTCCAATTACATCAGTCGTGCAGATGCGAGGCTCCATACCCCTATTTTGGTCACAGAAACCATCTGTGTTCAACCCACAACCCAACATAATATGTAAGCACCAAATGCATACCAACGAGAAGTTGGCCTAATGGTTAGAATTCTTTTTTTTTTTTTTTTTTTTTTTTTGGCTCAACAACAACTTTCATTATCCAAATAAGTGATTACAAGATTTTCAACCTCGAAAGATTTTAAACCCCACATACATCGACGGATCTAGTACCACCCAGGAACACTTAGAAGGATCCTACGCTACCCGAATCAAAACGTCGATGCATTTTTCACCACGACGAGCCGAATTCATTCCACGACTCGGAATGAACCGTCTCTTAAACCACCTAATTCTACCACTAAAAACCAGATAACAAAGCTAGTCCTTAACCGACGATATTCCTAAAATGGGAATTTCAATTACTAAACCGAAGCAACCAGCACCAAAAAGATTTGAGTGATTATCAAGACCGGCTGCTTCCAACACCCTTCGGGTGCGTATTCCACTTAGGCTCTACCGGTAGAGAAGGAGCAAAGCTTTGCATCATTGAAGGTCAGGTTGAGACTTTGGCACCATCTACGGTCAAGCTGGGTCCCTGCAAAGTAGAAGGAGCAAGGCTACCGGATCTGACATTCAAAACGGTACTGCGAATGCATTGCTCCTAAGTGTGTATTCTAAGCCTTATTACTCTCCCACTGACCAGGTGGAGGAGCTCTGAGTCTCACCACACTCCGCCTCCGAGAACCAGAGGAGCAGCTTACTCTACAGGGAGCCGTCACGTCGATGTCGAAGCCTCGTTTCTCTAATGTGAAGCGCCTCTCTTCTAATCTCCAAGAGGACCATAGACGATCCTTAACGGTTATCGGAAGATCAGCTACACGCAGCACAAGAGTCGGTCCGGCGACCACACGACCGCCTTACGAGTTCCGGTACGCCTCCGGACTGTTACTCCCAAAGTTCACATGGCGAGAAAAGGCGTTGAGCTGCACACACGCTGAGTAAGCTCCTGACGCCTCTGCACGCGCCCCTCTCCTCACGGATCTGAGAATCAGGCCATCCTTCCTGCCACAGCTTTCAGATCTGCAAGCTGAGAGTCGAGAAACGACACCACGCGCCTCCATCCCGAAGAATAGAGCCAACGAGACCAAAAGGGGAAAACGGCTCGTCACGCTCCATCCTCAAAACCCTAAAAGCCGACCCTTCCATAGGTTTCCCCCTTCACACGACTCGCCACTGCTCCAGATCCACCTTCAGTCTTCTCGTCTTTATCTCCGCCGCGGACAGAGGAAAGCCAAGAACCTCCATTGAAACCAGAGTCAGCAAGCATATCGTCGGGAATAGGGGCCACCACCGAAAGAGCAAAGAGAAAACGAGACGGAAAGGATTGAGAGGAGCCTCCGACGCCGGGAGAGGACACCGGCCGCCGGGGGTAAACGCTGCAATTAGGGTTTGGTTTTGTCGAAGGGAGAGAGAAGAGTTAGTTTTTTTTTATGAAGTGGGTTTACTACTTAGATGGTGCCGATGACTTGTTTCCTCCCTAATGGTTAGAATTCTAGTAGATTTTTTTTAACATTTCGACCAAAAAAAAAAGAAAAACTCTAGTAGATTTCTAAGAGCTCATATGTTCAAGTTCCGTTAGGACGAGTCTCCTCTTCAATGGCATGGACCTGTGTTAGGATATGTACGAACCTCCTAGTCATTCAAAAAAAAAAAGTGATCCTCAGTTCTGACTCTCTTAACGCTTCTGTTTCTCTTTTTTTACTTGTCACAGTGAACAACAAGGACCGGAGTTACGTGGCCACTCAACTCCACTTTGAGAATCTGAAACAGAGATATGGAAAGCTTATAATCATCTTGAATCTTCTAAAAGTGGGCTTTCCTAGACAAGTCAAATTTTATACATTGCATTTGGTTTATGGAAGATTAAGTGTGTATCTATGCTATTTGTGATACCAGGCAGGAAAGCATCGGGAAAACATCTTACGGGAAGAGTTTGAAAAGGCAATCTTGTTTATCAACGGAGGCACCAGGAGGGAGAACCATTTAATAGCGAACCATTTTGATCTAAACAAACACTACAAAAGGTGCTGCATTTTTTGAACTTATTATAAGCATAAGTTGGTGGGTTGTTTTTATCAGTCTTACCTCCTAAAAATTTTACACCTTTTTCCTTGATTTTTTTTTTTGCAGTGGAGCCGATCGTGCATTCGAGCTCTTGTGTGCCGATGGGAAGGAAGCATTGGAATCAATTAACTTATTTTTCGGTGAGGCTCCTTCAGGCATAGGAGCTGATGGCGTAATTAACGACATATTTTTCAAGTAAGTTTGGTATGTTAGGGAAGTTAAAATGGATGGATAAACCCATTTAAATTTTGAAACTGCGTAAATCCAGTTAGTTTTAAGATGTATTAGGGTTATTTGTCAAAATTTAAATGTAACCACTAGAACCGCATAAATCCATTTAAATAGTTGATTTTTTATTTTATGTTTTACTTATATTTTTTTGGTCAAAATGTTTAGTTATATTTATGATGTAATATTATTTAGGATAAAATTTATAAATTTTTGAATTTAAAATATATCTGAAGAGGGTTTTTTTAAAGAAATTTTTTTAGGAAATGTTTTTTAAAAAATATTTTAATAATCGAAAAAATAAAAACTTTTTGAAAAGACAAACTGGAGAACTAAAATTTTGAAAAAGAGCTGTGTATTCACTACGTCTACCTAATACCTAATACCTAATTCTACTTGTATTGCACGTTTGTTGGTAAGTCCTAATACTAATGCTACCATTCTCCAGTAGCCCTATTCTGAATCGAGATGAAGAGGCAACTAGCTCAAAACAAGAAGCTTTGAAGGCAAATATATTCATGCGTCAAACTGGGGTCTTTAGGTCAAACTGCATAGACTGCTTGGATCGTACTAATGTTGCTCAGTTGGCCCATGGATTGGTAGCTCTTGCTCATCAGCTGCAGAAATTGGGTATCAGAGGACCTCCTATCGTCGATAAGAACACTCCTTTGGGAAAGAAATTGATGGAAGTTTATGAAAATATGGGTGATGCAATTGCAATGCAGTATGCTGGCTCGGACGCACACATCAAGGTGATTTGTTTTCCAACACTTTTTTCTTCTAGGCTTGAGATGGATCGTTGAACTATGAGTAACAACTTTAAAAAAAATAATGGTTGAACAGATGTTCAGTGCTCTTAGAGGTGACTGGAACATAGTAAAGAAGAACCGTGATAAGATCATAGCTTTGCGTCGCCACTTATACAACACCTTTCAGGACAGCGAAAAGCAGAACGCCATAAATGTGTAAGCCTGGTTTAGAAACTTTCCATCGAATTTTTTTTAGTAAAATGGGGACGTGTTTGTTTAGTCTAGAGATTATTTCTTTTGACAGGTTCTTGGGGAAATTCAAGCCTCAGTTGGGGAAGCCAGCACTGTGGGAGTTGCGCTCTGACCAGCAAAACACTATGAGAAATAGTTCTAACTTGAATATCAATAATCTGAGGTTCCTAATTTTGTTGACTAACCTGAAACTCTCTACCAGAATGTAGAAGTTGATATATTTTCAAACGCTAAGATTATATTCCATTACACAATATAAACTACAGGCCAAATCATTCAAGATCCTTTTCCGATAACCTCATCTTGGGGAGTTTGGATCTGAAGGAGCTGGTACAAGAAAATCATCAGCCTTCACGTGCAGGGTTAAATAGTGGCTGGGAAACCACTTCAAACGGTGGCTGGGAAACCACTTCAAACGGTGGCTGGGAAACCACTTCAGAAGTTGGATTCTGTGAAGCAGAACCATCTTCTTCAAGGTGGTTCATCAGAGTTTTCTTTAACTTGTTGCAAACACTAATTGTTACTCCTTTCTGATTCTTCGTCCTCTTTGATAACATCTACAGAGTCCACTCAGTTATTCGCGATGAAGATAATTTGAGAAGAATAGGATCAAGGCAGATGTTTCTAGAGGTTGGCTCTACGTCTGATTCTCACGGGCTCGAAGATGCACCTGGTCTTTCACACTCATACAATGTTACATTCATTACGGCAGAGGAAATGTTTGAACGTTGCAGGTAAAAATCATTGTTCATCCTTATACATCGTTACTAAAAGCATTCTGATATATTACCCTGTCATAAGAAGGGGCACATTGGAAGCCCATTTATAATTTGAAGACATTAACCTTGTTCTAAGTAAGTTGAGATACATATATATACAAGCTTGGTGAATTAATAATTTAAATGTTTCTTGCAGCTCCACGTCGTCAGACTTAATTATTGAGGTATTTTCTTTCATTACCATATCAGTCTTAAGTATTGAAGTTACTTGTTATTACAAGTTGTCAGTTTTGGCAAACAAAGACACTGACTCAGGTGGGGGTTTTTCATCTTTATTAGGACTCAGGTGGGGGTTTTTCATCTTTATTAGGTTCCTTGAGGTCCAATTTCCATCTTTAAGGGCGTCTCAGATGATTTCGCTCAGTGGGTGGAAGAAGGAAGAGCATTGTAAAGGGTGTGGAGATAAAACTGTGCTATGCTGAGGAAGTAAACGTTGGTTACTTGGCAGGTACGGCAGGGTTGGACAGACATGTTTACATGAAGCATACAATAATAGCCGCATCCTTTTTAAATACCGACTCAGCTTTGTAAAAGGTCCTCGTTTGTTGTTTCTCTTTTTTTTTTTCCTACCGAAATTGATTTATATCTTTGATTTTTGTTATATAGAAAGGGTGTGGTTTGTTTAGTTTTGTAGTCATTTGTTGCTGCCCAATGCTCAAAAAAGTGTGATAAGAAAACGTTGGAAGTAAGAGCATATCCATCTCCATTGGAGGGGTTTACAACGTAGAGTATCTCACAAACAAATAGTTGTATTTAGGTGAATGAGTATCCGGTTTAGGATAGTTATCGGTCTTTTTCATGCCAATCCGATTGTGTTAAACGGACTTACTAACTTTGCCTTCAAATTAGTTGGAAGAGCCTAGCTTAGGTCTTGATTAGTTGAGCATTAGTAGAAGTATTATCTCTACATTATCCAATCAACATTTGTTATAAGAGTATTTACCAAATATTAATGCTTTACGGATGTTCTTTGACCAATACTCTCATATTAAGATTTTGTTAGAGCATTTACATTTATAATTCATAAAATTAAGAAAAAATATAATTAATTAAAGCATTTTATTTAGTAATATCATAAAATTATTTTTATATCCAGAAAATAAAATTTACATTTTAAAATAAATTTACAATAAATTAAATATATATATATATATATATATCATATTTAAAATATAAACAGTTTAATAAGAATATATATTTTCTATAGCATATTGTTTTTATAGTATAGTGTTAATATTTTATCATCCGCTAGGCCAATCAAGGCCAAAGTCATTGATCAGGAAAAACATGATGTGATTTATATTATCCAAATCCAATCGAGGTAAGTCGGTTCAACACAACCGGGTTGGCATGAGAAAGACTGATACTTTTCTCAACCGGATGATTGCTTCTTCGGTGAATCAAACCAGTACTGTAGCAAGTCTAAATCGGCCATTACCCATTTATTGCTGTCAAACAAAGAAAAACATATATACCTCGTGATGAATTTATAAAATTGAAAATTGTTTTGTCTTTGATTATTTTCCTAACAATTGGGGTTTTCAGTTTTGTCAATGCTAATGATTATGGAATGAATCAAGGTTTACATGATGTGATGCCAGTCTTTGTTTTTTATTTTTTCTGCAGCCAAAGTCATCTTTATTACAAAAATAAAGCAACTCGTTTAAATATTGACTTTTTGTTTTCATTTTTAAGTCTTCGTAAATTAGTCCAACAATAATACCAGCTGGCATGGTTAGAGACGATAGGAGCCGGGTCTGTAGACATTCATCTGAAACATTTAAATGAAGTTCCCACTTCTTTTTGTAAACTGAGTTTATGGAGCTCCCACTTTATAGGAGACAAGGAGTTATATTAAAATAATATTATTATATATGTATGATGTGTATTTTTGGTAAAAGCCTACAAATATTAATTGCCAAACTAACAAAAAATGGATAAAGAATTTGTTTATGAAAATATAAAAAACATTGAATAAATTATATATTGTTATGGTTTTAAAATAAACAAATAGTATGCTGTGAAGTTAGGATTTTTATTTTGAATAGGACCCATAAAATTGTAGGGGAGGTTCTGGTTCTAGAAAGGCGTCTCTAGATGTTAAAGAAGGCATTGCGAATCTATCATCATCGGTCGGACATCATATAACATGAGGTAACTTAAAAAAAAAAAAAAAAAAAAAACTTTTTTAAAAATGAACGGAACTTGTATATTGATATCATCTTCAGTTCTAGTAACCAAGATAATAGTTTTTGCTGTACGTCTCATTTATATTACAACTAGGTACCGTGCATGACATATAAATATTCACGTTGTAAAAAAAAAGACATATAAATATTCACAAATTAATATATTACTATTATAGGCATTCTTATTTTAATGTTAATTATTTTGTAATTTAGATGTATGATATATTTTAAGTAATATTATATTATTTTAGTTTGACATGTAATTTGGATTTATAATATTTAATAAATTTGGTTATTACTTAGACATATCGAATTGTATTTATTTCTTCAAGTTTAACTATAGTATTTTGGCCCTAGTATTTTTTTGTGCTGAAATAGATTCATATTTTGATTAATTTTGTTCTTTTTTGGGAATTAGACTTTTGATTTTGGGCATGAAATTTAGATTATTGAAGTTACTAATTTGTGGATTATATTGAATTATACATAGTTCTTTAAATCGAATCACAATTAGTCTTGATTCTAGTTAAACTAAATTTGATTAGGTTTATTTCATGCATTAGTTTAGTTCTTCGTCTTAAATGTGTAAACATACTTTCATAAATTCTTTTGTAAAATTGATATTTGTGGAATTGTACAAATAGTAGAACAAATTGAAATGGTGATAAGTATGAATTTTTATAAACAAACATTACCGATAAAATTTTGAAAACTTATGAACGAATATCAATAAAATTTTAAGTAACTTTATACTTTAGATGTACAAAATATAAATTAAAAATATTCTAAATAATCTTAACCATAAAAACTCATATTGGTTTATGTATTCTTATTATAGGTATATTATGTTGTATAAATATACAAAATTTAAAATTATATTAAGCCTTAAAGAATTTTTAGTGATATATTAGGTTTGATTAAAGTTTATTATTTTTTCTAAATTTATTTTCATAAATATTACATATAAAATATTCAATCAAGATTAAAATTTAACAAAAATATATTATGCAAAAATGAATAAACATTTTAATAGTAGCATATATCAAACATGTGTAGTTCATCAATGATAAAAATAAGATATTTTTATTATTTTTAATATATATATATGTATATATACTGTTTAATATTATGTTTTATAGATATGGTTATTTTTAGCATAAAAACTGTTTTTGTGAACTTTCCTTTTTATGAAACCACACTATATATAAAATATATTTTCATAAAAAAATTAAAAATGTTTTTTATTTATAATTTTTCGTTTTTATTATATGAATTTTTAGTTTTTTTATTATATATATTATTACGAAAAATATAAAAAGGAAACTAAGATTAAAAATTTTTTTGTATATATTATTAAATAATAATATTTTGATTCATTAAAAGTACCTCTGTAATTAAACATCATGAGAATTAATGTAATCGCAACACGTAGGAAACTGATTTATTAAATAATATTCTAGAATTTTTAAATACATATTTTACAAAAGGAAAGAGTTATTTTGATGAAAATATGTTATGCATTTTTATTCAAACTAATATTCAATTTTACTTGAGCAAAATAATTTTTGGTGTAGTTTATAATTTGCAAAAAAAAATTGTAAAGCAGTTTTTTATTGTCAATGTTTTTATAGTTAGATTTCTGTACGGTAGTAAAATTCCAGTTGATACAAATTAGAACCAGAAAGTTATTTAGAATTTACATTAAAAATACTAACTGAAGTTAATTTTCATATATGCATTATCTAATATAAATTTCATGTATTTTTTTGTAATTTTAAGTGCATGTGAGAATAAGAGTTAACCATAGTAGAAACCAGAAAGCGCAATAAAATACTAACAAAATGTATAGGTCTTTTCGGATCATCTACTTTATTAAAACAGAAGTACAAAATAGAAATACCCCTTAGTTTTACTACTTATTTACATTAGAATGCCATTGAGATATTTATTGAACATATATTTAAGCATGCTTGTCTTTTCCAAATTTAAATCATAGATTTAAGCATTTAATATCTTTCCAAAATTTAAATAATAAATTTCCTTTATCAAATCATAACCAAAATAAATTTCCTAATATATTTCGTATTAACATACTCAATATTTTTAATATTTATAAGTAATAAATAATAAAATAAAAAATCACACATCATAATCAATTTATATAACATATAAATAAAATATAAAATAGTTTATTCATATATTAGTATAATGCTTTCATAATATAAGTCCAATTAGTTATAAATATTGGATTTGTTTATAAGATACATTGTGATATAATAGACGATTAAAATCACAAAATATAATTATTCAAAGTAATAAATAAAATTGTTATGTTTAAAAATGTTATATTAACAGTTATGTAATATATTTTAATTTACATATATATATTATACCATTAGTACAAAGAAAAAAATTAAAGTGAAAGCAAATATTTATACGGTCACGGGTCAAGCTCTAGAAATAAATAACAACAGTAAGATTATTTTTCTTTAACAAATTTCTTTTAATTGAAATTATAGTTCCAAATAAGTTTATATATTTTATGTATTTATAAATTTATTTTCTTTGTCTTTAGGGAAGCTTAGATTTTGAAATTGAAAAAAATATGACCGCCTCTATATTATTTTAATTACGAAATTTAAAATTTATATCAGAATGTTTTATTAAACTTTTAATTTTTATTTTTATTATAACTATAAAGATTAATTTTCAATATGAATTTATGTTTTAATATTACAAATACGTCATTTAATATAAACAAAAAAAAAACTAAAAACATAAAATAAATACCCGCCCGGTCAAGGTTTAGTGTTTATTATAATCGTTCATCTACTAAACCATGTTGATTTTTTTAACCATAAACCACTTGAATTTTTCTTCTAACTATATTTACCCATTATAGTAATTTTGTAATTTATTTCCAAGGTCATCGTTAACAAATACTATTTGGAAACAATTTTACTTCTCACGCAAGTAAATTGATGAATATACAGATATATAGAATTTAATTTATAAAGCTTTGTATGAATGGATTGTTTACATTAAGCTAAGTCGTTTGATTGATCTGTAGTATTAAAAAAAGACAGAAGACTAATCTCGTATATATCTTAAACGTAACACATGTCCATCACTAAGGGCTTTGGTTATTCTAACAAACAGACGGGGTCGGCCATTGCGTGTTCAGTTTGTGTTTTGATAGAAAATAATATTTAGTTAAAAAAGGAGTATAGTTAATCAGATCCGAAACATCAAACCGTTTGTAATATGCATTTTCAGTTCTTTATGCTACCAAAAACCATCACTAAACTGAAGTTATGGTGGGTGTTTTGCTTAGTCTGAGAATTACATCGTTCATGGTTAAATCCCACATTTTTCAACTGAAAATAATATTTAGATTTTAATGTAATTGTTTTATTTATTCAGTTTCATAAAGCTAATATTTCGTAAATCAAATAATTCCGACGATATCTACTTATCTACATGTCCGTAAAATGTACAATTTACTTTTAAGATTAGCCAGCCATATACACCGATTGGGTTATCGACACCAATCTATCATCTATAAACTTGTTTATTCTAACTATTTAGAACTAACTGAATTTAAACCCTTTAACAAAAAAAAAAGAACTAACTGAATTTTAACGCAGGCTGGAAAAATTAATAAACATTTATAGACAAAGGATAGTATCATTTGCAGAAAAATTAATATTTTATGGATGATATGTGGACCCAATCTTCCTCCATGTGTTTAGCGTGCACCTCGACATTCCATCGTTAAAAATAATGGGAAGATACATTATTTGAGATCAATTATTCTACAATCTTTAATCCGGTTAAATATAGTTTCATCGTGATCTCATTATTTGCTAAACAATATAATAATAATACTTTGGAAATTTGGCTTACATATACATTCTCAAACTGGCCACTAAACAGAAAAATAAAAGGATTGAGATTTTCCAGATTTTAAAATGACAAAGAAAAAGATAATAAAAGTAGGGAAACTTTCTTCTTTAACCAAAAAAAAGTCAACAATAACAAACAAATACTTAGAATATTGTATGTATAATTTATATTAATGACTATTGAATTTTCATGACACACAGTTAATTTTTTTTTAAAAAGTTGTTTCCTCCTTTGATTTTATTTACTTATATTTTCATAATTAATAATTAAATAAATTTATGACTTATATTAATGAAAACATAGTTTTAATACAATATGGTTAAAATTTCA
Organism: Brassica rapa; assembly: GCF_000309985.2. NCBI lineage: Eukaryota > Viridiplantae > Streptophyta > Magnoliopsida > Brassicales > Brassicaceae > Brassica > Brassica rapa. Next base: position 41,061,301 of record NC_024803.2, on the reverse strand, counting down.
AAACAAATAAACAAATATATACTTTATAAAAAGATATGTAACATTTGATAAAATTCTATTGTTCTATATAAAACACATAATCTTTCTACTTTATATAAATCATGACTTTGTTCTATTATATATTGTTTTGATAAATAACCACATATTGGTCATGATGTAGTTTATATTATACTAATTTAATTCGAAAATTTCATGTTTACCACTTTCAAGTTACTATTTTTTATCTTTACAACCATTAAAAAAATATTTTCAAAAATACATTCTTCATTAATTGGCAAAAGATTCTTATACATTTGTTCTCTATATATATAATAAATTATTATTTAAATAAAAAAAATAAAAAAATAATGTTTTCGAATTATACTTTTTCAAATTTGAATTTTTTTATAAATTTTTTTTTCAAAACTTTTTTTTCAAATTTTTTTTTGGAAAATCGAAAATTATGTTTGAAATCTTTTTTTTTTTTTTAAAGTAAGTATTTATTTATATATTTATTAGAATTCAAAATTTCACATTCTAATTTAAGTTTAGATTAGTTAATTCTAGGAGTATTAGTGTTTTTTACTTTTTATTAAAAATAAAGTTAAAAGTGATTAGTATAAACATGAAAAATTGTACTATGAATGTGGTATTTACAGTAATTTTTTTAATTTAATTGCGTCGGAAGAACCTAAAAAGCCATATCTCGTCCATATCTGCAAAAGATTTTGGGAATTCCCCTCTACAAATTTTATATACTATAATGTATTACATTATAGTACAATTTGTAATGTCAGGACTCAGGAGTGCTTTCTTATATCATTTTCGATGATTATCTTTTATTGCATCCATCACATTACTTGAATCTCATGCAACATATACAATGTTTACCTCGCTGATTACCAATTATTACATCAACAATTTCTAAATAATGTATATTACAGTCTATATATTGAAATAATAGACAGAGTAACACATACAGTTTCATATTTTTATCTAGTTTTATGATATTTGTAAATTTAACATACGTTAAATATTGTATAGAATGGTGAAATCATTTTAACTGAAGAACATATATGTATAATAATGTATAATAGGCTTACACCAAAAATGTATAATAGGCATTAAAATTCAATGGACTATTTTATTTTCTGTAATTATGTATTAATTTTAGTATATTACGTATATACGTTTTATTGATCACCCATACCCGTACATCACATTGGCGGTATATGCAAGGGTTAAAAATCGTTATATTGTTTGACAAAATAACACAGCTTCTAAGTCAAATCTTTCTGTGTAATTTGTTAAAAAAAAATCACCAAAATAGTTAGTTTACTAATTCACTCAAAAGTAACAGTTCTCATCTTATTTTTACTACATACTGTGATAGGTAAAAAAAGGTAGTAACCTTTTAGAACAAGCTACTTCGAAAAACGCTATAAATATACAGTCGATTTAGCGCCGAAAAGATTAACGAATAATAAATTAGTTTTTTTACCGGATTTTTTTTAAACAAGTCGTCTCTTCTCTCTTCCTCCCCGACCTGACCTGGTCACATCCTCGACGGCTCCACTCTTCTATCCAATAGTCTTCCTTCTTCGTCGTTATCAAATTCCGAGATTCTTCTGAGAATCTCGTTTTGATCTCTCGTTCTTGACGACCAATTTATCTGTATCGACCGGTTCGAAATCGGGGTCAAACCGGATCCGAGCATTCTCCAGGTTTGGAATTTTTCAAAATTCATTTGGTCTCATGGGATCGGAGCCTCGGGATGAGCCGAGGCGCAAACTGGTTGACTTGCCCTTTCTTCACAAATTCAAGCTCTACAGCACTCACACGGTACACAATCTCATCCACTTTCTTTCATACATTATTTTTCCGGTTTGCATTTCGGTTTATGTTTGATGAGACTGTTTGGTTTCATATAATGTATAGTCTTTTGGTTGTTAGTTATTTCTGTTATAATTATTATATAATATTTCAACTCTACTTTTGCTTTATGGCTTCAAGATCACTACCGACCTCTTTTTTGGTTTGATGTAGAATTATTACTTGATTGGGAGAGACGAGAACAAAACCTTTTGGAGGATTCTCAAGATTGATCGAACCGACCAAACAGAGTTGAATCTGTTTGAGGATCCTACAAGGTATACGCATGACGAAATCGTCCAACTTAAAAAATGGATTAGTCGAGGGAACCAGAAGTTTGGTGGCCTTAAAGCAGAGACTACTTGCTATGGAATCATCGGTACTAAGCCTTGTCTTTGTGTTTTCTTTGTCGTTTAGTGGAGATCAATGATAATACTCTATGTGCAGGGTTTGTGAGATTCTTGGGGCCTTATTACATGCTGGTGATTAAGAAAAGGAAGAAAGTGGGAGAGATCTGCGGCCACGCTGTTTATGGTATAGCAGAGACTGAACAGATCATGATTCCATATCCTTCCCCTGAGACAAGAGTGGCTAATTCTTTAGCCGAGAGAAGGTATTTAATTGATCATTCTTGTAACGGTTATGTTATTCATATGAGAAAGAAAAACAAATCTATTGTGTGAACTTTAATTAATAGAACACACTTTCTTGTACTTATAGGTACAAGAATCTACTCAAAATGGTGGATGTTAGAAAAAACTTCTACTTCAGCTACACATATCACCTCATGTATACGCTCCAGACGAACGTATGCAACAGTGAGAGTGGAGAGATTCATGACGAAACCATGTTCGTGTGGAACGAATATTTAACGCATGGGATCAGAAGGATCCTCCAGAATACAGTATGGACAGTTTCACTTGTATATGGATTCTTTCAACAGGTAAAGCCTATATTAATGGTTTATTCTAGAGATTTCCCAAAACTTTGCTAGCTCAAGTGACCTAATATATCTACTATTCATTTGCTCTGTACAGACTAAGTGTTCAGTATCTGATGAAGAGTTTGTATTGACTGTCATTGCTCGGCGTTCACGCCATTATGCTGGTACAAGGTACTTCAACATCTTGATTTAATTGCTTCTTCTTCTGGACTAGTAGCTCTCTAACATACATGTATTATGTCTCACGGACTAGTAGTCTTTGATATGCCTTTAAATATTAGCTAGAACAACATCGCCTCCTCTCTTTGTTAATGTGCAGATATTTAAGGCGTGGTATAAATGACGCAGGCAACGTAGCCAATGAGGTTGAGATAGAGCAGATTGTTACCAAAGAGGTTCCAGAGGGTCAGAAAGTCCCAATGACATCAGTTGTGCAGATGCGAGGCTCCATACCTCTGTTTTGGTCACAGGAGACATCTGTGTTCACCCCACAACCCGACATTATATGTAAGCAACCATATGACATTGTCAGAAAAATGATCCTTAGTTCATTATCTTAACGCTTCTTTTCCTCACTATTACTTGTCACAGTGAACAATAAGGACGTGAAACACGTGGCCACTCGTCGCCATTTTGAAAATCTGAAACAGAGATATGGAAGGCTTATAATCATCATGAATCTTCTAAAGGTAGGGCTTTCTAGGACAAGTCAAGTATGGTTTGGAATATTTAGTAACTTTTATATTTTTGTGATATCAGACAGGAAAGCATAGAGAGAGCATCTTACGAGCAGAGTTTGGAAAGGCAATCTCGTCTATAAACAAAGGCACGACGAGGGAGAACCACTTAAAGGCAATCCATTTTGATCTGAACAAACACTACAAAAGGTGCTGCTTCATTTATGCAACTATATATCAAGCATATATTAGTAGCTTGGTTTAACAAGTCTCCCCTTTTTAAAATTTCACCCGTTGAATTTTGCAGTGGAGCTGATGGTGCATTTGAGCATTTGTGTAACTACGGGAAGAGAGCATTGGAATTAATTAACTTGTTTTTCTGTGAAGCTCCTTTAGGTGTAGGAGCTGAAGCTGTAATTAACGACTCATTTTTCAAGTAAGTTTTGTATGCATATATATATGTCCTTCAAATGAAGTCTATCTATGATTGTATTGCACATTTGTTGGTGAGTTCTAATACAAATGCTACCATGCTCCAGTAACCCTTTTATGAATGAGGATGAAGAGGCAACTAGTCCAGAAGAAGAAGCTTTGAAGGCAGATATATTTTCGCTTCAAAACGGGGTCTTGAGGTCAAACTGCATAGACTGTCTGGATCGTACCAATGTTGCTCAGTACGCCCATGGATTAGTAGCTCTTGCTCAACAGCTGCATCTATTAGGTATCACTGGACCTCCTATCGTCGACAAAAACAATCCCCTGGCAAAGAAATTGATGGAAGCTTACGAAAAAATGGGTGATGCAATAGCAATGCAGTATGCTGGCTCGGATGCACACATCAAGGTGATTTATTTTCCAACAGATTTTTCTTCTAGGCTTGAGATGGATCACTGAGCTATGTGTAACAACTTTAGAAAAATTATGGTTTAACAGATGTTTAGTGCTCTGAGAGGTGATTGGAACATGATGATGAAGCACCGTGATATGATTACAGCTGTGCGTCGCCACTACAACAACGCTTATATGGACAGTGAAAAGCAGAATGCCATCAATATGTAAGCTTCATTTTAGAAACTTTTTTTTTAATGTGTTTTCTTTACTCTAAAGATTTACTTCTCTTGACAGGTTCTTGGGGCAATCTGGGCCTCAATTGGGGAGGCCAGCCCTATGGGAGTTGCGTTCTGACCAGCACAACACTGGAAACCTAGATATAGAAAACCTGAGGTAACTAAACCAGTAGTCCAAGTAAACTTTTACCATAATTTAAAAGTTGACATAGACTAAATTATCTTCTAATTCACAATATGAACTTCAGGCCAAGAATTTCGAGATCCTTTTCTGATAACCTCCTCTTGGAGGGTTTGGATATTGAGGAGCTGATAAACGAAAATCCTCAGCCTTCACGTGAAGGATTAAACGGTGGCTGGGAAACCAATTCAGAAGTTGGATTCTTTGAGCCAGAACCAGCTTCTCCAAGGTTGTTCATCAAAGTTTCTTTAACTTGTTGCAAGCATTTGGTTGTTATTCCTTTCTGATTCTTCTTCATCCTTGATAACCATCTTCAGCGTCCACTTTGAAGATCATTTGAGAGGAACAGGATCCAAACAGATGTTTCCAGACAGTGGCTCTACGTCTGATTCTCAAGGGCTGGATGATGTACCTGGTTTTTCACACTCGTACAATACTAAGTTCACCACCGCAGATGAAATGTTTGAACGTTGCAGGTACAAATTATCATTGATACTAGCATTCTGATATATTACCCTAGGGGCACTATGAAAACTCATTTACAATATTCAGACATTAACCTTGTTCTAAGTAAGTTGAGATATATATATACAAGTTTGGTGAATTAATGTTCTAAATGTTTCTTGTAGCTCCATGTCGTCAGATAACATGTTCAGCGACATAGCCGAGTCCTTCACTTCTACAACTGGCACGGACCATTTTGAGGTATTTTCCTTCATCATCATATCAGTCTTAACTACTCAAGTTCATGTAAAGCTTTTGCAAACAAAGACACTGACGCTGGGCGGTTTTTCTTTATAGTTTCTTCCAGGTCCGAGTCAAACAGAAGGTGAATATGTTTTAGTACCTGGCTTCTCAAATGATTTCTATCACTGGGTGCAACACGGAAGAGCATTTTCAAGGGTGTGGAGATGAAACTGTGGTATGCAGGGGAAGGTAACGCTGGTTACTTGGCACATACGGAAGGGTTGGTCATACATGATAACGTGAAGCACACGATAACAGCCACATCTTTGTCAATACCCGACTCAGCTTTGTAAAGATCCCCGTTTGTTGTTTCTCTTTTTTGTTTTTTTCTACCAAAATTGATTTCTATCTTCTTTTCTTTATCACCCACAAACTTTGAATTTTGTTTGTTTTAATCCTTGGACTATAGAGAGGGTTTGGTTTGGTTAATTTTGTAGTCGTTTGTTGTGATAACTGATAGCTTTTGATTATATAACAACAACAAAGTGTCTGATCATCTAGTTGAAACTTGAAACATATTAGAGTTTTTGCTTACTACATCACAACAAAGAAGTATATAAGAGATGAAACAACCCATGAGCCCAGGTACATGATAACATTATAACAAGATCGTAAAGAAAAGGAGGGAATAAAGACATTACATAAGGATTATAAAAAAGTTGGAAAAAAAAAACTCTTCACTCAAATCACGGCTTCAAGGAAGAGAAGTCACTGGTAATACATGAGCTGCTGCGCGTTCTGAAAACCACCGTCATAGATGGCCTGGTTTGAACCAGTGGCCCCCATCGCAGCTTGCTTGAGAGCGTGTTGTCCCTGCGGGTGATGCATCATCGGATTCATTCCAGCCATCTTGCTCATGGCTAGTTGCCTCTCGTAAGCCAAGAGGTCGCTGGCTGAGAATCCAGGGATTGGTGCGGGACCTGGTGGAGGAAGCGGGTTCGATGCTGTTCCTGGTGGAGTTGGCTTGCTTCCCCAAGAACACTGTCGGAACAATAAACACACAGAGACTGTTTTAGCGTTCCCAAACCGGAGAAATGCAGTTATATAGTTAGTTAGTGTTACCTTCATCTGCCTGCCACCGAGGTAGGAATGTGTGTTCCCCAGCTGGATAGCGAGGGCGGCCTCTACATGAGTAGAGTATCTTACAAATCCAAAACCTTTGTCTCTTTGGATACGAACCTCCTCAATAACTCCAGCACCAAGAGAATAGAAGTGGCGGTGAAGATCAACCTGAGAAACCTGGAAAATTAAACAAAGTTTTATATCAAAGGTTGTGTGAAGCCAACAGAATCCCTATAACCACAATGTCTTGTTTCTTTACCTCTGGACCAAGATTCCCAACGTAGACAGTTGTGTACTGAGCATTGTTCTCTGGAGCATCACCGTTACATGTATCTTTGCCATCCTCTGCAAGAACACATAAGCAATGTTTCTTTGTTTCCAGGAAATTGTCATCGTTAAGTCTAATAAAACTTAGAACATACCAGAGACACCACTGGTTAGTTCCACAACACTTTTGGAATCAGAGCTGATCTTGTCCTCACCAGAAGTGGCTCCTTTCGTTGCCCAGTTGCAGCGAATCTGCCTGGTACCAAGCCATTTACCTGAAAATGCAAAGAAGAACCTCTTATCAATCATAAGCCAATAAAGGTAAATAACACTAAATATAGTCTTTTTAGGTGAGACAAACTTCATCATACACTTAACAACACCATACGTTTAAATGAGACAAACCAAAGACATTTTTCACTAGTTGTAAGAAGCTTCTAAGCTCTAACCAATTCTCCCTAAATAACTGAAAATAATTTACATACCGCCTGCTTCATCTATTGCAGTCTGAGCATCCTGCACAGCGAAATAAAATTAGCAAAAACTCATAAATGGCTAATAGTAAAACCAGTTCACAGATTAGGACTAGTACCTGCTGGTTTCGGAAAGAAACAAAACCAAATCCTCTTGAACGCCCAGTTTTCTGATCCCACATAACCCTTGCATCCCTGCAAACAACATAAAAAAAAAGTCCGAATGCAAATCTCAAACTTTCACTTCCAATAGCAGCAGTAAGCAACTGAAAAAACTTACGAGCAACTTGGGTAGACAGAGAAGCAACTAAACAGCATTGCATCAGTAACCTCCGGGCTCAAATCCCCAACAAATATATTAAAGTGAGCTGCACATGAAAGATTGCAACCGTGTGTCATGTCAACAGCTAGAAAACCTCAAGCCCTATCTAAGAGTATGAACCAAACCTGATGTATCCTCCCTCTGGCCACTAGCATAAGCCCAGTTCACTTTGATAGGTTGCCCAAACCTGCAAAATCACATCAACCAATGTAATACAATCCAAACCTAGCAAAACGGAGCTAAGTTCCTCATGCTATATTTGTTAATCCAAGTAATAGACTTACAAATGCCTTCCATTGAGAGAGAGGATAGCCAGACCAGCAGATCTTCGGTCAAAGTAGTGGACAAAACCATAGGAAGACTGCTCATTTCAAATCAACACCAGAAGATCAGACCATATACCAATCATAAGACACAGCATCCTAAAACAGATTAGCATAGTAACTAACCTGTTCTTTCCTAATAAGCTTACAGCTTTCCACAGGACCAGTGCTAGCAAAAACCTCTTGGAGCAGAGGTTCCGTCACCTGAATATGGACGTTTCCAACGTACCTGCAATTTCAGAAAAGGTAAGACCAAGGAACAAAAAAAATAAAACAGCACATAACCAACACTTTTAGCAAACGTATTCAATTCAATGAGTGAAAAATAGCAAAAATAATGAGAGAAAAGCTTAATACTTTTGACAAACGCATTCATTTAATTCAATGCACAGTTATCAATACATCTTTGAAGTATGACTAATTTTGAAATTCACAAGAAACTGGAAACTTGAGCTCATTACTAGAGACAACATTAGGCCAAAAAACATATGCAAAAGTGAACAAAACATACCCAAAAAAAAAAGAAAGAAAAAAAATTCCTAAAACTCACACACTGCGGCAAGAAGTTGGATCAAAACCAGGGGGAAGATTTCCACTTGGGATTGGTTCTATCTGCAAAAACAATAAAATGAAAACCAAAAAAAAATGAAAAAAAAAAGGATAAGGGAAAAAAAACTTTCTTCCTAAATCACCCTTTTATCTATAGAACGTCTCAGCTACTTAGAGCGACGGATCATTTTTTGTATTTTGAGTTATTAGACCAAACAACAAAGACAATCACTTAACGAGAAGCAAGTCTAATTGTTTGTGACAATAATCCCATAAAACGCATAACTTTTCTCTCGTTTAACCAATCAGATTAACGAAAGAGAGAGAATCACACAAATGAAAACAAAAGGGTATATATGGTAATAGAGAGAAAGAGCAAACCTGAGGAGCGGTGAGGAGTCCGGGATGGTAGAGAGACTGTTGCTGCATCAAAGCTTGCTGCATCATCGCTTGTTGCTGTTGCTGCTGCTTCAATCTCTGCATTTTTATCTTTGATTTACTTTTTCTCCCTAGGGCTCGAAAGTATTTTTCTTGGTTTCCGAGAAAAAAAAAAACAAAAACGAAGAACAGAGAAAGAGAAAAAAAAAAGAAGGAAGTCTCTTGATAGAAAGCGAAAGGAAGCAAGCAATCGAGTGGCTCTTACGAATTTTATTGAAATTGATTTGTGTTATTTTATTAGTTTTTATTACATCGATAAGCTAAAGTCACAAGCTGTAAGAAAATGTTAAATTTGGTAGCCAATGAGATGTGGGCACGTTAAGTAATGGCTCAGACCAATCGCTGTCTCGAAGCAGACACGCCTTCGATTAAATGAAACCTGACATCTAATTCACAAAAACGTCCCTTATTTTACTGGAAATTAAAGATACACCGTATAAGTTTATTAATTTTACAAATTACACCCTAAAATAAATGCAACTGCTGCCCTTTGGACAAATTAGGTTTCTCTTTTCAGTAAGAGAGACTAGGACTCAAATTTGAAAATTGTTTAGCAAGGAATCTGCAGAAGAAGGAAAGAATGACACTCATAGGGTAGTAGCTGACAGAGAAGTTAGTTGAGAGCAATGAAGAGTAAGGATCCAAAGATAGTTATTAATTAACCTTTAGTTATTATAAGTTATAACCAAGGTGGCTCTATGTTATCCCTTGCCCTTGGTCAGCTTTTGTGAATCTCTTTTGTCATCATCTACCTTGAATTTTATCCGTTATCAAAGATAACAAATACGTCAAAAACATTTACTGAACATTTTGTACATGTGGCATGGGTTTTGGATGAGGTCACTGGAGTGTTGGAACTGAAGGTTGAGTGTGCAACTGGTCTTAGATGCCTCTTTACATGTATCGGCTTGACCAGGCTTTGGTGCAACGAGATGTGCTTTTGTAACTTTTGTTCATGTGTATTAGTATGTTAAGAGCATCTCCAATGGTGCATCAAAATGAGAGAAAATATAAAAAAATAAAGGAAATTCTTTTCTAATGGTACTTCATTTTGAGAGAAAAAATGAAGATACGAACAGGATTCCCTCAGATTTTAAGGAACACTATTCACAATCTCATTTTGATGTAAAGCTTTTTTTATTTACATAATAGACCTTTATTTTGACAATTTTTATTTTATGCATAAACAAAACATTAACATTAAACATAATTTTTATAACTTTATATCCATTATGTATATACCGATTAAACTTCTTAAAATATAATTACCAATAATTAATTATTAAAATATAATTTATAATTTTATAAATTATAATATATAATTAAAAGAAAATAAAATAGAAAACAATACCATCGAGATACATAACTAATACAAAGTGGGAAAAATATGATAATAGTACTGTTTGAGTAAAATTATACTATTACTTTGTATGTTGTTATGTAATTTTATTAATATAATAAATATTTGTTTTTTATAAGTTAAAGTTTAGTTAAATTGTAGAATTTAAAAATAAATGAGTATAGTCTAAAATCTTATAAAATAAAAGGTTTTATTTGCAATAAATAAGAAGTTGAAAAATGAATATAATAAGAATTGAGAGAGAAAATGAAGGAAACCATTGGAGCAAATCACAATCTCATTTTGAGTTTACATAATTTTAAGGAAAAAATGAGGGAAACCATTGGAGATGGTCTAAGTCCCACATTGGTAATTTCATAGTCATTCAAATAATATATAATACACATGAGCCAATTCACCTATCGCTTTAAGGTTTTGGGCTGAAAGCTCGTGTTTATCATGGTATCAGAGCATGTTTCGATCGTTGGGGCACCCATGGATATAGTCACGCATCAGATGGTCACGCTTGAGCGTGAGGAGGGGGTGTTAGTCAGTTAAGTCCCACATCGATAATCTTATAGTCATTCAAGTGATATATAATACACATGAGCCAATTCACATATTGCTTTAAGGTTTTGGGTTGAAAACTCGCGTTTATCAATGTGTACAATTCAAAGTAGTCGTCATTCTATAGCTGAAATTTTGTAACTTAACTCCCAAGTGTGTTATAATCTAAAGTTTACTATTGCATTCTATAAATATTCATCTCAAATTATGTATACATACTCCAGGGAGACGAGGACAAGCAAAAAAACACTTAAATGAGTCAGAGGATGGAAACGTTAATATGAAAACTCAGTTCCTATCAAATGTTGAACAAGCTTTACTATAGCCTGAGTTCCAGATCTTTCGAACACTGGCCTTCTTCTTCAATCTTTATAGAAGTGTTTTTATCGCCTACTGGTTTGGGGTGGGACATGGTTTGAGCAACAGCATTCTCCGGTCGTTTTGACGACTGTCCCGATTCAAGCGGTTGACCGTGGGCAGTCTCTGGCTTTGGAGGATAATGATGATGTCCCCCATTTTGGTTAACTTGGTATGGAGCTCTAGCCACAGCTCTGTAATGACAAAACAAACACAAAAGAAATGAAAATCACGTGGCTGGTGAAGTATATTTATTAGGAAGGAACATTTAGGGTAACATCTGTTAAAAGAATTATTAATCTTTTGAAGTAACTATAGTGATTGGAACGTTAGGACATAGTCCAAAAAAGAACATTAGAACGTTTGGTCAATTTAATTCTTACCTGTCTTTCCGTTTAGCAAAGAATCGATGAAGAGAAGCTCTACGTGCTATACGTTCCACGACCTGATTTTCTTGTTGCTGCTGTGGATTGATATCCATAGAATCTGTGGGTTCGTTGAGATCAGGAAGAACCATGTTGCTTTTGTTGTTGTTGTTATTTTCGACATTGATTTGCGTCTGAATGTTGTTGGTGTTGTTATTTTCGACATTGATTTGTGTCTGAATGTTAACCTCAGTCACAGGCTTGGCTTTCTTTGCTACTTCCATGATCTCTTTGGCTTTGTCTGCAGGGAACTCATTGTATACTAAAACTTGACCTCCAAAGAATATGGTCAACTGGGAACTTCCCGAGTCTGATGCTGGTTTACTGTAAACCAAAAAAAAAAAACGATTTCAGAACAAAACCATTTTAAAACGGTGATTAACCGGGTATTCCATTTTCTAGTCTCCTAATAACAAGAACGTAACCACAGGATCAAAAGAGTAGTAATAATAATAGACCTGAGGTTGGTATCTTTGGCTTTGCCTCCAGATGGTGGAGACGGTTCGGCTTTTGAATCCCTCTGACAGACATCGAGGGCTTTGGTCTCCGAAACTGCCTTTTGCATAGCATTTTGTTTCCCTGTATAAACAGAATAAAAAAACTCTGGTCAATTTTATTCCAGAATAAATCCTTAAAATAAAATATGGGGAGATACATCTTGTTTGAGAGATTCATGAACCATATTCAATCAACTCATAAATTCTCTTTTAAAAGTGTTTTTTTTAATATTCATAATTACAAGAGAAGGTGAAGAAACAAAACTAGAACTAAAGTCAGAGTCTATTTACAAGTGGCAGCCGTGAGAGAGAGGAAGAGACAAAGTACCTGGTGGACAGGAGTATCCGGGCAACCCGAGATCCGAGTCAGGCTTTCGGATCAAGTCAAGATTTATATTCCCGAAACTACCCTTCTCCTTCAAGTAACGGCTGAGCAAACTACATCTCCGGGTAAAACTGGACTTCTCCGGCGGCGGTCCTAGTGCCTTTGCATTTTCTTTTCTCGACATCTTGTAAGTGTCAGAAAGAAGAAATTCTCCAGAGTCTTTTCTTGTTTTAATTGCTATCTTCTTCTTTTTGTTGGTGCGTGTTTTGCTCGTCGAATGGGAGAGTACAAGAGGGATGGGTGTAGAGCGCATTTTCTATGGCTTTAATAGCCTCCAATAAACTAAAGGAAAACACAAAAAAAATGTTTTTAGTAAAAAGAAATTCACTACTAATTACAATATTTAGATTAAATACTTAATGATATTTCTATGTTTGACTAAAAACAGTGTGTGAATTAGTACTTAATGATATTTCTATTTTTGATTGATAGATTAAACAAAGTTAGTTGTATGGCATAATCCATAATTAATGATAAACAAATAGCTTTCTTGTGAAAGGCTAAGGAGTTTTCATACGACATGATTAACAATAATGACGTTAACGTAAATAATTCATCATTTAATTATTTATTGTTTTCTAAGTTGGTATAACAAATCTATCGCCTATCTATACTATTAAAGCAAGATCCTATTGTCATAATTACCTTAGGGGCATGTTTCTTTCACTAACATTGCATGTTTCATTAAGGGCAATTAAATAATATTAATAACAAATCTATATTGGATCATTATTTTTGGATCCAGCCCAAATCAAATCTCTCTTGGCCCATTTGGGCCTATTAAAAAATCAGATTCAATTCTCACTTTTTTTTTTCCTTTGGGTCATTGAGTCCAAGTTCAAATAATTTTTTTCAACTATTCTTAATTATTATTTTTTTCTTTTCTTAATATAATTTAAGCATTCATAAAAATAATTGAATTTTTTTATTGAAAAGTATAAATCTTTATTAAAAGTATATAATTTTTTAATTAAAATATTAACCTCATAATAAAATTAATTTATCAGAGTTATACCAACTTAATTCATTAAAAAAATAAAGTTTAATTTTTTTAACATAAATAGTCATTTAAAGTGAAATACGATAAATAAAGATAAAATTTTTAAGTCTTTTATAAAATAAAACACAAATATATGAAAATGTGACATTTACTAAATATTTGTCAATTGAAAAAAAACAAAAATAAAAAAAGCGCGGGTCAAAATCTAGTCTTATCATTAAAATATGTTCACATTTGTAGGTTTAAGTTGGTACAGTCTATCTATTTACGGACGGTCAGATTTAAAACTTAGACTATAATTTTTTTTGTTTTTTCGGTTAGAATTTCCCGCACGTTTTCTTTACGCGTACTTATAAAATAATAAAAAGAACCGACGAGAAACGTTATTAAACGTCGTTAGCCAACCTGTTACAAATTCATAAAGAGCCCCAAAGATGCTCATATCTACATAATTGCCCTTACAAAAGAACTCACACAGTCACCTTAATGGTCACAGTCATTGCCCTTCTCAGGAATGCGTTAGATAACGTTAACGGTAACTCGAGTTGAATAGTATGTGGGGTCATATCCCCTAATTTCGTGGGATATTAATTCAAAAGAATAATGATACACTTTTCTTGGACCCGACACCAGTTTTAAAACACGTGACTTAAATAGAGTCATCCGGTAAGATTTCGACAAGTGGCACCAATCCCTCCGGCGCACTCACTGGCAAATGGCAATAGTAATGTGTGATTCGCGTTTTTCCCACTTCATATAGAAAGAAAAGGCATATCTTTTTTTTTTTTTGATCAACAGAAAGGGCAAATCTTTTGTTCTGCTTCTACCTAATTAGATTGGCCATTACAAAAAATTAATTGACTCAAAGGGACTTTCACGGATTCAGTAATCAATACGTTTCTTCGCAATTACGCCTCGTTAGAAAAACATGTTCGAAAATAGAAGGATTTTATAACTTTTAACTAATAGTCTAACTAGATATTAACCCGCACATCCGTGCTGATATATTTGTATTTTTAAATTAATATTTAAAATATAAAATATGTTATAAAGATATATATCTAATATCAATTTTATGTATATAATTTTTATTTTAAAAATTTATATTTGTTGAAATTTGTTTGATGATATTGTACAAATCATATATTAATGAAGTATTTTTGTTTATTTATTTAAAATGCAAGATCAATATTAATAGTTCAATTTTAAACATTAGTTTTATATGAATTAATAAAAAATTATTAGCTTCTTTGTTTAGAAATTTTTATTTTCGAAATGTTTTTATGTGAATAAATTAAATTATTTTTGTTATATTTTAAAATATGATTTTATTTAATATTTTATATTTCAGTTTAATGTTTTTATTTTTACTAAACATATCTAAATAAAATGTTACAACCAATAAAATATTTTTTATTTTGTTTTATATAAAAATTTAATTTGATAATTTAAAAAGAATTAGACTATACTATTTAATTTCAAAATTAGTTAGTGAAATATATAAAATATGGTCTGTATTAAATATGAGAAACAGTCAAATGATGATTACTTAATGACAATATATTTATGTTTTTTTAGAAATGTTATTGTTTAGATATATATTGTTTTTGTTAAAAAAATATTATATATGAGTAATTTTAAGATGTTTAGTTAAATTTTTAATAAATGGTTTAAAATAGACTTGTGTATGGTAGATAAAGGATAAGACTCTATTTTAATAGAGTAGATAGTGTTGTTGCTGGGACTAAATGAAGTTGGCATGGAGCTAACCGAGTCAACCGGTAGATAAATCTAATCGAATCAACAATCGGTTAGTCGGGTTGGTAACTCCTTATCCGTACGCCACTTGTGGCCATGTCAATGGTTCAATGTAAACAAACCAAACGTCCGTTGAATAAAAATTGGATAACAAATGGTCCGTGACAAAATAAAAAAGGCTAACAAATGGCTTTGGGTCCTTTTGAAAGTGAGAGAGAGATACTATTGGCTACATTTTTAAACGAAATTTCTTCGCAATTCACACCTAACTATGGCTCATCTTCTTGGGGGGTTTCGTCGTAGAAACGTCACAAAATACGCCTAATAATGTCAAAAATACTTACGCGTAGTATTTTGACTCGTTCTTAGCTTTTGACTCAGAGTACAAAAAATTTCAACAACTCAAACTATGGTAAAGTTCACTAAACACTAACCCAAGATCTTAGGTTGACTATTTCCATTAAAGAAACAAGCTAGTCAAAACCCTCAAAGGTCCATCCATCCCCTTTTAAAATCTTGTGAACTCTATTTTCAGACGCAGAAGCTCTTATAACTACAACGGCCGTGCTATCAAATCAAACTATTGGGATACAGTTTCTATGCGGTAATCCAAAGCCTTACTTGATCTTCATATACAGGAAAGAACTCTATATCAAGGAAACAAGCTAGCTAAACCCTTAAAGATTAATCCTTGTTAGCTCCATCCTTAGACTAATCAGTATGGCTGTGCTATCAAGTCAAGCTCCTAGAAGACAGTTTCCATGATGCCTTATCTGATATATTCGTATAAAGGAAACAACTCTGCATCAAAGATCAAAATGACTCTTCAGTCTTCACCTCATGTTTCAATATCTCTCAAGTCTCAAAGAGTTGAGAGCCACTGTAAATACTCGATGAACTCATCTCCGGCCTCTAAATCCACAACCTCCACCGTGCCGCCACGACGACTGCTCCCGGTGAAAAACGAACTCGAGCTTCTAAAGGACAGAGCACGGGAAGATACACCACGAGAGAGATCTCTCAGCCAGCTCCTGGAACCATCGTGAGCTACATCCGCTGCAATACTCGCTGTTTCCTTAGCGTGACCGAGAGGAGAGCGGCAGAGAGGACAGGTCTTGTTCGAGATGAGCCAGGTGCTGATGCAATCGAGGTGGAAAGCGTGGGAACAGAGCGGGAGATGACGTAGTCGATCCTCAGGCTTGAACGGCGACAAGCAGATGGAGCAATCGCCGAGGGAAGGAGAGCGAGCAACGCAGAGACGTCGGATGAGAGAAGGGAGTGATGGAGGGAGGAGAGAGCGAGCTCGGAGACATCGGACGAGAAAAGAGATGGAGACGGCGACGAAGAGGATGGCGAAGATGATGAAGACACTGATCGCGATGGGATCCATCGTTCCCGATTCGACGCAATCGGAATTTCGCGCTTTGATCTTCCGTTTCTAATTTTTTTGAATTTCTTTCTTTGGGTTTGGGTTTGGGAGATTCCTGGCAAAAAGTGTGGGAGGTTTTGATTTATATAATGGGCTTGGGCCGAAGCCTTATTATTTCTTATGTTTTGGGCTGAAATATGGTAACATTTAATTTAATACACCAAGGAGGTGATCATTTTAGGATTTCACTACGAGGAATGTAATAATGAAGAAGAAATATTAATCTTTATAAGTTAAGGTTATCCACCTTAAAATTTGAAAGTAATACACTTAAGATAATATAGAAGTTCAATCCGGTTCAATCTTTATAGTCTTTATATAGAAGTTCAATCCGGTATGGTAACACAAAGCAATATGAAGAAATTTTAATTCTTTTACTCCACACTTAAGATAATAAACTGAAACCAGACCGGATTACAAATTCAACATTCCTACACTAATCCTTTAGTATAATATAAAATATTAAATTTAACCATCTATCTCACTCCGCGCAAAGCGCGGGTTATTACCTAGTTAATCTTTATAAGTTAAGGTTATCCACCTTAAAATGTAGGCGTGGGCATTTCACTCGGATCCGAGGACTCGAAACCCGACCCAAAAAATCCAGGTTCGGGTAGGAACCAAACTGATTTTTTTTGTCCTATTGGATCTTGGTGTGAAGGACCCGCAAATCCGACCCGACCCGGACCTGAGATTCAAAAGGTACCTAAAACTTCTAACATATATTAGGTATTATGAGTGTTTCAGTATATTTTTGGTACCATGAATATTTTTCTTAAGTTTCGAATATGGATTTTCGAGTATGGTTTTGGATTTCAGGTAACCCGAACCCAATCTGAGGACCCGAACGTATTCATTCTTATTCTTATACACATGTATGTATATTTCAAGAACATGTTTTGTTCTATGGACCGAAGTGCACACAGATCAACTCATGCAAAAAAAACAAAGAAGGTATAAATATATGTGCAGACTGCGGATGCATACAAAAAATCTTCTAAATAAGAGTTTGAATCTGCATAAATCATAAAACGACAAAGCATATCTTACGTATGTTTTAGGAAAGAGAAGCATATATAATAGAAGCTTAATATATTCTCTTGTTATGTCTTTTTTTTTTTTGGACAAACCTAAATTTTATAGATCATTAAACTCCATCCATGGAGCAATTGTTCAAAGTAGATGAGAATTGACGAAAATGCCAAACCGGCTAAACAAACCGCTATAACAAAGTGGATAACAAACACACAAAGGATAAGAGCAAACACCATAGCTAAGAAACTAAAGTCGTGGAGGAGTCATCTACCCTCGACGCCAATAATACAAAGGTTTGAAATGCTGCAAAGGGATTTAGATAGCATGTAGAGTGCTCTAAAATCCAAGATTGGAACTACACTAAGTGTTGAGTAAACAATCATGAATTCGGCTGTTAAAGCATAGGTGACAAGAGACCATTTGGCTAAGCCTTTACGAAAAATCAGACAACAAAGTGTCTGTAAGCTTCGAACACAATACTTCCTGCAACATCACCACTAAACACAAGTGGAGATCAGTATAGGAAGAAAACAAGTTCCATAAAGGAAAATGTTGAAAAAACACCAAGATTCAACGACTGAGTGGATATATCAAACACTAATTCTTCATATTGCCACAGAGGAGGAGAGAGCCACCTGATACTGTCATAGTTCGGAGTGAATACATGTAGAAGACTGCATACTGCAGTAATGACTCGCACTATAAGGTGAGAGACGGTGGTGAAGCGAGGAGAATCGGCGAGTCTAAGTAACCAGAGGCAAAAGACCGACGAGATAGCAACAAGAACAACATCGAGAGACCAAAAGTGACAACAAAAGAAACGGAGAAGGACGACCTTATAGGTCGGAGTCAAGCTCGACTCAAACCCAAACGTGTCTGATACTCGAATTGTTCAGAAGCACATTTCCTTAAGGTTTCAACGGGGTTGTGGCATTTTGTATGTTGAGATTTTTAGATAAAACAAGAAAAATATGAGTTTTCATTAATATAATGGTTGAATACTTGCTCATATGATTAAACTGAATTATATGATTATATAATGATTAAAATGTGATGCCCTCTCTTAGGTTTTATATATGATTATATGAAACTCTTCCACCTAGGCAGGTATATGCATGGGTCAGTAAGAAAATGCTTTCTATTTGCTTATTACAGAATATGTAAATAAGTTTTTTTAAAAAATGATCGTCAGTCCTATAGAATTGCATGTTACTGAATGAATTAACGTCATTGGATTAGCAAACATTTTTCTTGGTCTAATGGTCTCCATAAAACTTTGTCTTCTACTTCAACTTGCTCTCCCACCTCCTTCTCCTTTTTATTTGTTTATCTCTAATTACTATCCTTCAATTAATAATTTACTTAGCAGTATCTTTAGCAAAACTGGCAATTTCTAAAGATAAAACAATCATCCAAATGTTTGTAGCGGCATCACACTGACACGCGCATATTGTAAATTAAGATTAAGTGGGAACATTGGAACAAGAAGTAGGGTTAGGGACCACTCTGAAAGTGATTAATAAGTGGTTCATATATAAATTCGTTGCCTAAACTTCTGTGAATTGTGATTAAACAAAATCTAGGGAGTTCTTTAGATGTAGTATTTGTGATTTTCAAAGAGTACACGTGTACGTGTTAGGTTGTGAACAAAAAAAAGGTTACATATGTACATTGAAATTCATTCTGTTGTTGTTAATGGATGCTCAATCGTCACGCGATATGTCAGCAATGCATGCGACTAGGCTTTTAATAGACCGAAATCAACTTACCGGTTTAGTACCAACAAGTTATAAGAAATAAGTTATACATAGGCGGGACCGCCTTCTGAAGCTTCTCAGGATATGGTGGTGGCAGACCTGTTTCAAGCTAACACACAAGACTGGGACTTGAATGCAATTGAAAGGGAACTACCAGAACTGGTGGACACGATCTTAAGTATCAAGCCGAGCAAACAAGGGGCCCCAGATAAGCTATTCTGG
Organism: Brassica rapa; assembly: GCF_000309985.2. Taxonomy (NCBI): domain Eukaryota; kingdom Viridiplantae; phylum Streptophyta; class Magnoliopsida; order Brassicales; family Brassicaceae; genus Brassica; species Brassica rapa. The sequence continues at coordinate 41,041,630 of NC_024803.2, read as the reverse complement.
ATTCACACAAAGGATGGAGTCTACACAACAAAGTCTGGGTATATTGCAGCAGTGGAGATTCAAAATGAGAAAAAAGCAAGACACCAGCGAGATCAAGGGACAAACTGGAATAAGGGAGTATGGAACTTGAAAACTGCTCCTAAGGTTCAACTACTGATCTGGAAGGCACTCAAAGGGGCTTTACCAGTGGGAGAACAAATGCAAATCAGACAGCTACGTTTTGATCCGCACTGTAAGCGCTGTGGAAATCTTGAATCTATTAATCATCTCATTTTTCAATGTGACTTTGCGATGAAAGTATGGAAGGCTGCGCCCTTTGCACAAGATATTGATAGGAGAGGATTATTAGATTTGGAAAATGATTGGATGAGAATCATTGCGATCCCATGTTTGCTCCCAGTTGGTATCACAACGGCTTCTTTGGCCCCATGGATTGTCTGGGCACTATGGACTGCAAGAAACAACTTGATCTTCAATGATAAAGGGTCCACCACAGAGCAGGTCCTAACAAAGGCAATCGTTGCAGCAAAGGAATGGCAAAACGCTCAGACTAGAGAAGTTCAGAATCACCAGCCTAAAAGACAGACGGAACCTCCCCCATGCTACGGGGTAGTAGTGCAGACAGACGCGGCTTGGATAGACAGCTCCAGAATGGCGGGATTAGGATGGATTATTAAGAAAGCAGATTGCACCCAGAGCTTCCACAACATCAGCTCCTTCGTCGCCTCTCCTCTGATGGCTGAAGGACTCGCAATGAGGTATGCTATAAGAAAGTGTAAAGAGCTGGGGATCCGGCGCTTCCGATGCGAATCGGACTCTACTCAACTGATTAAAGCCCTCAACTCAAAGATGGAACCTCCAGAGCTCTATGGAATTATTGCGGACATCCGCTTAGATTGTACTACCTTTGACTCTGTTTCCTTTATTTGGATACCTCGGCTGAGGAATGTTGATGCTGATCGATTAGCGAAACAGGCATTGAACCGTGTAGCAGTTTCTACTGCATAACCCATTTTAAAATTTATAAAAGTTGCGTTCCAAAAAAAAAAAAAAAAATTTTTCTTAGCCCAAAAATTTTCTTAAGGAGAGCCCGTTAAGACTGCAGCCCATTAGGGTAAATGACCTAGGGTTCCCTCCTTTTCCTATAAATAAAGCTGCCTCCTCTCATTTTTCTCTCATTCTGAAACTAGAGCGAAGCTCTGCAGAGATTTAGAGAGACTAGAAAACCCTAGCCGTCAAGCTTCCCTTTTCCTCTTCTCTCTTCTTCTCTCACGCCTCCTCTCTCTCCCTCTCCCTCTCCTTTCTCTTTCCGTTGGTTCTCTTCCTCTCTCCTCGCCGTGAGTCCCCCGAGAGCAAGCCGAGCCGCCGGTGGTGGTGGTGGTGGTCGTCCAAGTGGTGATGGGGTGATCGTCCGAGTGTGGTGATGGTGGTGGATGTGTGGTGTTGTGGTGGTGACCAGATCTCGTCTCTCTTGTTTACTTGTTCCAGATCTGTTCAGATCTCATCCCCTTTGTCTCCTGTTCCAGATCCAGATCCAGATCTAGGCTAAGGTGGAGTGTTTCGAACCCAACCTTCTTTCATGGTTCTGTATACTCCTTTATGTTGGAGTTAGGCTTGATTAGACCCTGATTGGGAGTTAGGTTGATAGGACATGGTATTGCTAGGATGATAGATGAATGAATCATGATGCATAAGAACCCTCATACTGATAAATGGGACTTGATGAACTGAATTGAATTGTCGTGGTAATGATTGATTGGTAGTTGATACTTGTATGTTTGGTTGTGTTGTCCCATGTGTTGTTGTGATTGAAGTTAGGATGCTAGAGAGGAACAAATGCTAGGATGATAGATGAGCAATGATTATAAACGTTATTGAAGTAGAACTTGAATGCGATGTGTATTGTGTGTGACACCGATAACGGGTGGCGTCTAGTGATTTAGTCCAAGTTCAAGTATGAATGAAAAGGGAAAGTAATTGGGAATGGGGAGGATTAAGTGAAAACGATAAGGAAGTGAAATGATAAGTAAAAGTATGAAAGAAGGATGTTAAGGTTAAGCATGGGTGGGAAAGCATATAGAGAGTCTAAGGTTTGTAGGTGGGGTAAGTGGTCCAAGCTAGGTATCCATAGGAGATGTGGCGAATCCACATGAATATGGAAGCACCCATAGGAGATGTGGCGAATCCACATGAATATGGGGTAGAAGCCTAGTGGGGGGCTACCCACTGAGGAAAAGAGGAAAAGAGGAAAAGAGGAAAAGATGAGAAGTTGAAAAGGATGTGCATTGTAGGGTTTTAGCTCATGGTCGGGTAACGGGGAGTTAAAGGTGTCATAGGGTCGGGTCGGACGGACAAGAGGAGTCGGTTAAGTCTAGGGTTTGACGTGTGTGGCAATGAGTGAGATCATTGTATTGATTGATCGCTAGGTTGTTAGAAATGAATGGAAGTGATTGTGGAAATTGCAGATAACATTAGGAAATGATGAAAATGCATTAACTGATTGTAGTGGCTAGTCAGTCCTAGTTCCCGCATGGAGTAGTATAGAGTGTCATGCGGGCAGGCTGGTCTAGAACCACTTCACTGAGTAACTTGTTGCTCACCCCTCCATTTCCATTTTTCCTGTGCGCAGGACTGTAAGTAGAAGTATATGGATGTGGGTATGACGGTATTTCAAAGAAGGTTATGCGCTCGTCTCTCGGGACCAGTAACGGGACACGTAGGGTTGTCTAGATGAGTAGACACGTGTCCATAACGCCCCTTCGATAACCCCGGTCGGACTCCGGGGAATCGGGCTGTTACAATTGGTATCAGAGCGGGTTAAGATCCCTTAGTTCTGTCCTAAGGGATCAGCATTTCCGACGTTTTCGAAAAAAAAAAAAAAAAAAAAAAAAAAAAAAAAAAAACTTGTTTTCATTAAAAGAAAAGAGTTTGTAAAAGTTTTGTTTCTTCTAACACTCCTGGAAATGATTTCAAAACCACCCATTATATCTATACGTTATTATGATTTTGATCGGATCCATTGTATTTGCAAAATTTCTTTTTGAGCTTAATTCATTCATTGGTTTTTAAAAGATCCCCGAGCAAAGTTGTTCTCGCCTTGTGTGCCTCCCTTGTATGATGTGTGATTGTGTGAGTTCCTTTTGTTATCGGATGTTAAGTTTGGAAGTCTAGGGCTTGGAATTCGGGGACGAATTCCGATTAACAGGGGAGAATTGTAACGGCCCGGTTCCTAGCCCAAAAATTTTCTTAAGGAGAGCCCGTTAAGACTGCAGCCCATTAGGGTAAATGACCTAGGGTTCCCTCCTTTTCCTATAAATAAAGCTGCCTCCTCTCATTTTTCTCTCATTCTGAAACTAGAGCGAAGCTCTGCAGAGATTTAGAGAGACTAGAAAACCCTAGCCGTCAAGCTTCCCTTTTCCTCTTCTCTCTTCTTCTCTCACGCCTCCTCTCTCTCCCTCTCCCTCTCCTTTCTCTTTCCGTTGGTTCTCTTCCTCTCTCCTCGCCGTGAGTCCCCCGAGAGCAAGCCGAGCCGCCGGTGGTGGTGGTGGTGGTCGTCCAAGTGGTGATGGGGTGATCGTCCGAGTGTGGTGATGGTGGTGGATGTGTGGTGTTGTGGTGGTGACCAGATCTCGTCTCTCTTGTTTACTTGTTCCAGATCTGTTCAGATCTCATCCCCTTTGTCTCCTGTTCCAGATCCAGATCCAGATCTAGGCTAAGGTGGAGTGTTTCGAACCCAACCTTCTTTCATGGTTCTGTATACTCCTTTATGTTGGAGTTAGGCTTGATTAGACCCTGATTGGGAGTTAGGTTGATAGGACATGGTATTGCTAGGATGATAGATGAATGAATCATGATGCATAAGAACCCTCATACTGATAAATGGGACTTGATGAACTGAATTGAATTGTCGTGGTAATGATTGATTGGTAGTTGATACTTGTATGTTTGGTTGTGTTGTCCCATGTGTTGTTGTGATTGAAGTTAGGATGCTAGAGAGGAACAAATGCTAGGATGATAGATGAGCAATGATTATAAACGTTATTGAAGTAGAACTTGAATGCGATGTGTATTGTGTGTGACACCGATAACGGGTGGCGTCTAGTGATTTAGTCCAAGTTCAAGTATGAATGAAAAGGGAAAGTAATTGGGAATGGGGAGGATTAAGTGAAAACGATAAGGAAGTGAAATGATAAGTAAAAGTATGAAAGAAGGATGTTAAGGTTAAGCATGGGTGGGAAAGCATATAGAGAGTCTAAGGTTTGTAGGTGGGGTAAGTGGTCCAAGCTAGGTATCCATAGGAGATGTGGCGAATCCACATGAATATGGAAGCACCCATAGGAGATGTGGCGAATCCACATGAATATGGGGTAGAAGCCTAGTGGGGGGCTACCCACTGAGGAAAAGAGGAAAAGAGGAAAAGAGGAAAAGATGAGAAGTTGAAAAGGATGTGCATTGTAGGGTTTTAGCTCATGGTCGGGTAACGGGGAGTTAAAGGTGTCATAGGGTCGGGTCGGACGGACAAGAGGAGTCGGTTAAGTCTAGGGTTTGACGTGTGTGGCAATGAGTGAGATCATTGTATTGATTGATCGCTAGGTTGTTAGAAATGAATGGAAGTGATTGTGGAAATTGCAGATAACATTAGGAAATGATGAAAATGCATTAACTGATTGTAGTGGCTAGTCAGTCCTAGTTCCCGCATGGAGTAGTATAGAGTGTCATGCGGGCAGGCTGGTCTAGAACCACTTCACTGAGTAACTTGTTGCTCACCCCTCCATTTCCATTTTTCCTGTGCGCAGGACTGTAAGTAGAAGTATATGGATGTGGGTATGACGGTATTTCAAAGAAGGTTATGCGCTCGTCTCTCGGGACCAGTAACGGGACACGTAGGGTTGTCTAGATGAGTAGACACGTGTCCATAACGCCCCTTCGATAACCCCGGTCGGACTCCGGGGAATCGGGCTGTTACACCTCGGCTGAGGAATGTTGATGCTGATCGATTAGCGAAACAGGCATTGAACCGTGTAGCAGTTTCTACTGCATAACCCATTTTAAAATTTATAAAAGTTGCGTTCCAAAAAAAAAAAAAAAAAAGTTATACATAGGCTTTTAAATTATTTTTTTATAAACCATAAAGTTTTTGTTTTTGTTTCAATTTCTATTAATGGTACATTACTCAACTTTGTGTCTGCTGTCAGCCTCCATAGATGACCATATGATCTAATTTTTTTTTTTTTTGCTTGCCTAGTTATTCATGAAGTTTCTTTGCTTTGAATGACAACTCAGAGGCCAGCATTGTATCTTCGTGATTCTCTCGGTCCATGTGACAGTGTCCAACGTTGATTTGTTTGCAAACTAGGACCAGAGTCGCGATTCATATAACACGATCTACCAGACTACCGCTATAGATCGATCTCTCATGTAGAAAGAATCATATAAACTGAAATGAATAAATTTGAAGAATCCTTTCTCTTCTTTACAAACATATCACTAGAGATCAAAGCCTTATGTTTTAAGTATTTGATACACCCTACCTTTCTCATCAGACACTACAAACAAAATAAAATAACAAAGAGACGCAAACTTATGTATAACTTATTTTAATAAAAACGTTGGACGGTGGAAGACTAGATTGGATGCATTCATGGGCCAAAATTCAGAAAGACGTCGTACTCGGGTAGCATTCGAATTGAGACAAATCCACCAAAATCTCATAATTTACTTTCTTAAATATATAGATATATATATACCGAATATTTTTGCAATTCAAAGTGTTTATACTAATCGAGGACTAAAACTTAAATTACTGTGAAAGAAATTAAATTATAATCTTGAACTCATAATAACTTTTAGCCACGAACTTGATTACGAGATAATTGATGTTTCGTTTGTATCTCTACAATTACTTATTCAGTAAAGATCTTATTCATTTAAGCGGTAATCTTGTTGGACGGTGCAAGCTATAAAGGACCTGGCTGGATAAGCCGTTATATATAGAATTTCTTCATTTAGTTCATAATTCTTTCTTAAGAAAAAAACTGCGTTATATTAACTTTCTACCCATCAAAATAGACCTGAAATGTCAATAGATACCTTTTCTGATCGTTCCCATTATGCATGTTACACGTAATTTCTCTTAACATAACGTCTAGCTTTTTGGTATTTCAAAAGCAAATAGTTTTTGGTTGATTTTATAATATATGGTAACACATGTTATCGGAAATTAATCTCTATATATAAGTTATTCTAAGGGGGTTGGGTCTACTATAAAATGAATTGCGGAAAGAACAATACAAGTATATAAAAGTACAGAAACTGCAAGCGACCCATGATCGAATATCAAATCTAAGATTCTATAATTTAAGACAAAATTATTGTTGTATCGTGTTAAATATAAACTCAAAAACAATATAAACATATAAATTTAAATGTTCATGTTAATTTACGTGAAAACAATCGTTCAATTTTGAATAATAATTTACAACCCTTGTTTTCACGTAAATGAGTGTTCGTTTTTCTTATTTTTTGAGTAAGGTTGTTATTATTCTACAATGGTGTTTTAGTTATATATATATATATATATATATATATATCTTTTTCATGCCTGTTTAAGTTTTCACAAAATCTTGGTAGGCGACAATTTGATAAGTACTCGACGTTGAAAGTTAGAGCAACTCAATAATCTGTAAAAGCGAGTCTTACCAAATCAAAACCTCTTAGTACGAATATTTGAAATTCTTTATTCTTCTGCATTTAATTTTGTGGACTAATTGTGAGTTTGATGTACCAACACGTAAAACAAAGTATTCAAAAGAGAAAATGCTCGCAAAGTTGATGATGATTCCGAACCTTTGCATAAGTCACGAGGATTCCGGACCACTGCCCAATTCAAACATACACGTATTAATAAGTTTGTCTTTGTAATATAAAACACGTATAAATAATCAAAATATATATGTAATAATTTTGTTTGTCGATAAATATGGGAAACGTACTATATGTTTGTTGTGTCCATGATACTGTATTTTAAAAAAGAAACTCTCGTAGTACATGCATATGCACTTTTCATCGTTTACAGATGATTTAGTATTTTAGTGAATTGGGTTTTCCCATCGTTCAAAACGACTTTTCTGAAAACCACTTGATTCATATATTCATATTTTGTAAGATTTGAACAATTTTTTTTAACTGCTAAACTGAAGCTAGATTTAATGGTACTAATGATTTGAACCTAGATAACTATATATGCATGGACAACTCCACTATGAAGAAAACCAATCGATATCACACTGAATCAGTTGATTCGTTGCCTATCTTTCTACTGGCGTGGTAGAAGAGGAAGTGTGCCTCAAAGTTAATCTGTGATGTTTGACGGTTCAAACAAAATTATCGGTCAAATAATTAAAATAGTTCATAATTTCTTGATAAGAATATAAAAGAACGAGCTGGTTAATTTTCTTTTTCAAACTGCAAATTTTTCATTCATGGAGAAATCTAAGAGGGGATACATTGTTTGAATACATATATTGAAGATTCTAAATCTTCCAAAACAAAGCTCCACACTAGAGGGAAAAAAACTTGACAATCGAGAGCCATACACATAGAACTAGAGAAAAGCAATACAATCTGAAACGAGCTAGTTGATAGATTGTAGTAATATTTTAAAAGAGAAATTGTAGTACATTATTGTCACATCTATTTTGGCTTAGTGTTGCGCTGTAATATAACTTCTTGTGTAAAATATATTCACCTTTTTTTGGTAATAAGGCTTTTTATTATTTCTCAAAAATCAAAACTATTACCAAGTACCATCCGATCTTCAAAGACTTGTTACTATACAATAAAGAGACCATAGTCAACTTATCTCCGAACGATGACACAAACATCTAATCGCTCATTTTGGAAAACAAGAGGGTAAAATAGTCATTTAATTAATTCTGGTCGGAGTTTCTCCTTCGCTTCCTTGCCACGTCTTACTACGCGTCGTGTCAAACTCGAAACTTAGTTTGACTCAATTTACCCCACATTTTCATTCCATTCCAAACACTTGTTTTCCCTACAAAACATTACACGTTTTTTTTTGTTTAGTAAAAATAGCCAACAGAACCGTGTGGTGAAAATGGGGGAACTAAAAGTAACTAACCGTGAAAGAAACAAGAGAAAAAAAATCAATTGAGAAGTAAAGCTTTTAACTCTGATTAATGTTGTCCCACCATAACTCAAAACTCTTTTTCTCCAATATTTTTACTCTAACATGACATATCAATTATGGCCTTATAAATATGAATTGAATAACCATTGTTGACAACAAATATAGAAGTAAATAAATTATGGAGATAAATTAACTGTGTGGTTGAATTCAAATTTTCTACTGTAATTTTAATCGTGGTTAGCGGTTACGTATGTTTTAAACAGTAAAAAGTCCGGATTATCAAAAAAAAAAAAAACAGTAAAAAGTCCGATGTTAATTCTACATTCCATGGTATAATATGTGTTTCAATGTGAGTTTCTTCTATTAAAATACTCATTAACAATAACAACAACAAAAATGTAACGACACATTATAAGTGTGGGTTGTTTATTTTCCACATAAAAATATTCTTCCATATGCCATCTTTCTTAAATTGTGTTTTTAGATTTAAAACACTTTCACATACAAAGTACATGGAATGTACTTTAGTCTTCATTCTCCAACTATCATACTAAAAAGTGAAAGCATGCCCTCTCTACAGTCTCTTATCCAATCATATTCTAAAATTTGAATTAACATGTTGTAAATTGGAGAAGTGGTGAATCCATATCGGTTAAAAACAGCGGTACAAAAGGTATTTACCTATTTTGTGTCAAGTAATTAGCTCTTCACCGGAACAGAAGTGTACTATAAGCTAGGTAAATACAACGTATTGTTCATTCAGAATAATAGTGTGTACTCTCTTATCTCATAACGTAACTATTTTCTAACATTTAAAAGAAATACATTTATTCATGAGAAGTATATCATAAGAATTTTCTCAAAAGTGTATATCATAGAAAGAGACTTAACATCACAAAGACTAATTACTTTGAAAACTAGCATGTTGACAAAAGGAAAGAAGAGTGAACATGAGAATTCACATTTTGTAAAAGGAAAAAATAAAAGCATGGCTATTGCGTAGACGGTAGTTCAATTAACAAAAAAACGTGTGGACGGCAATGAGATCCTTCTATCTCTATATATCTCTCTCACTTGCCGATTATTAGTAACCAGAACGTACACCAACTAATAAACTCTCAACTTCTTCTTGTTTGCCAACACTAATCTACAAAACAACTCAAGATTCATTCCATTTAATACTAACTGATTACATCATCGTGATGGCCTTAGCTAAAGAGTTAATGGGTTATCCTCTGACCTCCAAAAGGCCATTACTTGTTTGGTCGGCGTCGCATTTCAAGAAGAGGACACAGCCAACACAATTATCGATCAAGCCTTTTGATCGGAGACCAAGAACGTCCAAATCCGGGGTCGTTGCGGCCATCAGTGAAGATTTGGTCAAAACGCTACGTTTCAACACAACCACCGGTGACAGAAAGAGCGAGGAGGAGGAGAAAGCGGCGGTGAAATTCAAGGTGAGAGCGGTGGTTACGGTGAGGAACAAGAACAAGGAGGATTTTAAGGAGACTCTTGTTAAGCATTTAGATGCTTTTGGGGATAAGATCGGTCGAAACATTGTCTTGGAGCTTGTTAGCACCGAACTTGATCCAAGTAAGTCGCTTTAGTAACTCGGTTGAAAAACAGAACGTGATAAAATATTTCTAAAAATGGATCACTTTCTATTTGGGCATTTCTATAATAGTGTATAATATAAAATGGGTTATCTCAAAATCTCTTGATCTGAGATGGGTTTTCGAATACTAAGATAAATATCAAATCTTTTAACTCGAACAGAAACAAATATGCCGAAGAAAAGCAATGCGGCAGTTTTAAAGGACTGGTCAAAGAAGTCGAAAACCAAGGCGGAGAGGGTTCATTACACGGCGGAGTTCACGGTGGACGCAGCCTTTGGCTCACCGGGAGCCATCACCGTCATGAATAAACACCAGAAAGAATTCTTTCTAGAGAGCATCACCATCGAAGGTTTCGCAGTTGGTCCTGTTCACTTTCCATGCAATTCTTGGGTTCAGTCCCAAAAGGATCACCCAGAGAAACGAATCTTTTTCACTAATCAGGTAATTAATTTAAAATATCTGAGTGATACAGTTATTTACCTAAATAGTTAAATTACTCATGGTCCCAAGCCATTAACTCACGTCATTTTCGATCTCCCGCAAAATCTTATTCAATATTCATGTCCGGTGGGTCCATATAATAGTTATATACCCCTTGTCCAAGTTCTAACTATATGTAATTATGTTGTTACAAATGATTAAACCTAACGTTATGTAAATTTGTGGGCAGCCGTTTTTGCCGAGTGAGACACCTGATGGATTGAAAAAATTGAGGGAGAGAGAGTTGAAGAATCTACGAGGAGATGGGAGTGGAGTGAGGAAGTTATCAGACAGAATCTATGACTTTGATGTCTACAATGATCTTGGAAATCCCGACAAGTCATCTGAACTCTCTCGCCCCAAGCTTGGCGGCAAAGAGATTCCTTACCCTAGACGATGTCGTACCGGTCGCCATCCAACTGATACCGGTACAATTCATAACAAAACATTTTATACATATTTTGAGTACAATATGTAATTAATGAATCGAGAAAACAGCCATTAAAATCCCGAATTTCAAATTAAAGTCAAAAAAATCTTCAACTCATGTTTAAGCCAAAATAATCACCAACTTTCAAATATTGGTCATTTTAAACTTTATATTTTGTTGACTCGGTCATTTAAGAACTCTGAATAGTCAACCGTTAAATTTGATTAAAAATAAATGCATGTTAATTCTCTAAACAACATTATTTTAAAAATTGATTAAAACATTGATCAACCGAGGTTTTGTTTCTTCTGAAACACTTAAAACATCTCTTTCGCGAGACCAAAGCGAAGAAGATGAAGTTGATTTGGGGCTCTAGTTTTGCGAAAGAGATGATTTGAGTGTTTCCAGAAGCAAAAAGACGTTTTTTAATCAATGTTTTAATCAGTTTTATAAAAATAATATTGTTTAGATAGTTAATAGACATTTAGTTTTAATTGATTTTAACAGTTGACTATTCAGGTTTTTTAAACGGCTGAATCAACAAGATATGAAAATTAAAATGACCAATATTTGAAAGTTGATGATTTTTTTGGCTCAAACATAAGTTGAAGGTTTTTTTGATTTTAATTTGAAAGTTCAATGTTTTATAACTGTTTTCTCTTAATGAATCTCTAATAGTATGTGATTTTTATATGCATTGTTGAGCAGATAAAGAAGCGGAGAGCCGAGTGGAGAAGCCATTACCTATGTATGTACCACGAGATGAGCAATTTGAAGAGACTAAGCAGAAAACTTTCGCTGCAGGGAGGTTAAAAGCGGTCTTACACCACCTAGTTCCGTCTCTCAAAGCCAGCATTTTAGCTGAGGACTTTGCTGACTTTGGCGAGATAGATGGTCTCTATAAAGAAGGATTGCTACTCAAGTTAGGGTTTCAAGATGAAATTTTTAACAAGTTCCCTTTGCCCAAGGCCATCGTTAATACACTCCAAGAATCTTCTAAAGGACTCCTCAAATACGACACTCCCAAAATATTATCGAGTAAGCATAATTAACTTATAAGATCCTTTAACATCAACTTTTGTTTTTTTTAATAGAAAATTGAACTTCTACCATTTACAGCCACATATTATTTCCAAGAGTTTTATCTGATTTTATTAGCTCCTGTATTTGATCTTTGATAACTGAGACCCATCATGAAATTTTCATCCCACCAAAAAGAAAACAACATCACTTTAGTTGAAAAGCAAACATAACCCACTAAAAGAATACAGAAACCACATATGATTCACGTGGTTCTCTTAATTCGTTACAACGTGTCAATTATAGTATTAGCTTTTGAATTAAAAAAAAACGCGTTTGCCTTTAACATGGTTTAATACAAGTTATTAGTTAATTAATTTCGTTGACAAAGAAAGTTAATTAATTTCAAAAAATTAAAATTATGCAGAGGATAAAAATGCATGGCTACGAGATGACGAGTTTGCACGTCAAGCCATAGCTGGAATCAATCCAGTCAACATTGAGAGGGTCAGGACTTTCCCACCGGTCAGTAATCTTGACCCCGAAATCTACGGTCCACAACACTCCGCTCTCACCTCCGACCACATCATTGGACATCTCGACGGACTATCCGTACAACAAGTACGTTTATACTATAACAAATCCACATTGTTTGATTAAGTATGTAAGTGTAACTAAACGTAATTATTGATTAACTAAATTTTATTTTACTTATTATTTTCCAGGCGTTGGAAGAGAACAGATTGTATATGTTGAATTACCACGACATATTTTTACCGTTCCTAGACCGGATCAATGCACTAGACGGACGCAAAGCTTATGCTACTCGAACCATATTCTTCTTGACTCGTCTAGGAACACTTAAACCCGTAGCCATTGAGCTAAGCCTCCCTCCCCATGGTCCCAACCACCGGTCCAAACGCGTGGTTACACCTCCTGTCGACGCAACCTCCAATTGGGTGTGGCAGCTCGCTAAAGCCCACGTTAGCTCTAACGACGCTGGTATCCACCAGCTTGTCAACCACTGGTTAGTACTTAAAAACATTCAAGTTATTAAACATCTATGTTTCAAGTAGTGACTCTAGAGTTATTGATCTTTTGTTGGTGTGCAGGTTACGAACCCATGCGTGCTTGGAACCGTTTATATTAGCTGCGCATAGACAAATGAGCGCTATGCATCCGATATTCAAGCTATTGGATCCGCACATGAGGTACACGTTGGAAATCAATGCATTGGCTAGACAATCGTTGATCAGTGCAGACGGTGTGATTGAAGAAGGCTTCACTGCCGGCTCATACGGCATGGAGATGAGCGCCGCCGCGTACAAGAGCAGCTGGCGGTTCGACATGGAAGGACTCCCAGCTGATCTCATTCGCAGGTATGTTAGAGTAATATCCGCATAATTACTACAAACACAATATTATTTTTCATTGTATATAATCTAATATTAATTTATTTAAACTGTGTTTTGTTTTTTTTTCAGAGGAATAGCAGTTCCTGACCCGACAAAACCACATGGGCTTAAACTCCTAATCGAAGACTATCCATACGCTAACGACGGTCTTTTACTCTGGTCAGCTATCCAAACCTGGGTCCGAACCTACGTGGAACGCTACTACCCAAACCCGAACCTAATCAAAACAGACTCGGAGCTCCAGTCCTGGTACTCCGAATCAATCAACGTCGGCCACGCTGATCTCCGCGACGCCGAGTGGTGGCCAAAGCTAAACACCGTCGACGACCTCGCCTCCATCCTCACCACACTGATCTGGCTCGCCTCAGCTCAGCACGCGGCTCTCAACTTCGGACAGTACCCGTACGGCGGCTACGTCCCGAACCGACCTCCGCTGATGCGGCGGTTGATCCCCGACGAGTCTGATCCCGAGTACGCGAGTTTCATCTCCGATCCGGAGAAGTTTTACTTCTCGGCGATGCCGAGTTTGCTGCAGACGTCGAAGTTTATGGCGGTGGTTGATACTCTGTCAACGCATTCGCCGGATGAGGAGTATATCGGGGAGAGACAGCAACCGTCGATTTGGACGGGAGATGCGGAGATCGTTGATGCGTTTTATGGATTCGCGGCGGAGATCGGACGGATAGAGAAGGAGATTGAGGAAAGGAACTCTGATCCTGACCGTAGAAATAGGTGCGGGGCTGGTGTTTTGCCTTATGAGCTGTTGGTTCCGAGTTCCGAGCCTGGTGTTACTTGCAGAGGTGTACCTAATAGTGTATCGATATAGAAGGAAATTTAATATAGGGAAAATGTAGAAATTGCTATAAATAATTTTTTGGAAGAAATTAAAATATATAAATTTATACATCATCGTAAATTTGTATTTTGTAGATGCTTTTTTTCCCGAAGATGGCTTCAAATTTATGTAACTCGAATATTTTAAAAAGTACTTGGACGATGTTTCTTGGATTTTGACCTAACTTGAGTCGCAGGCTATCTTCGCACACGTATAAACCTAGCAATTTTAAGTTGCTGAGAGGAAGATGTATAGATTTGTTTGGCAAATCAAGGCAGATATACACACTCAAGAGCCATGACAAAGTTTATTCGTGGGATTTTATTAACCTATCATTTCATTGGTAGAAACCTAGGAACCTTAAGTTGGCATGGAAGATTCAACGGTGCAGAGTCATCAACTTAGATTTATCAGACCAGAGTCAACGACCTGACCGATCGAGTTGCGTTTAGAAGCTGACGTAGAGAGGACCACACAAAGAGACGATAAATAGAAGACATGCATTCTTTTGAAAAGCTGTAATAATAAGATCAACTTAGAAAATCTAATCAATTTGCCTATAAGACTAAATTATATGAGAATATATACAATTTGACTGACTCCTTGTGCCTTCACTCTCTTTATAGATGTGTTGAAGGTCAACGTTTCATATGTCGTAACATACGAGGACCCGGTGTCTGCGAAACCAATTGCTCTGAAGTGGGAGATGGTCTTAAGAGATGGTTTGCACCATTTGGGTTCACCATCAAATGTCTAAAAGTTTCCTTCGAGTTGCTTGCATTCGTCCCTTGTAGTGACGATTCCACCAAAGCACGCAGCTTTTGACCCTAAAACAAAAAGAAAGAAACTTGAGAGGTCCACAGACTCTGACTTTACACAGAAATGGTTATAATTTAGCTTACCATTGCAATTCGCTTCTTGTGGAGATCAGTTGGTACCTGCAAAAATAAAAATTATTAACTTGAGCTCAATATCTTGAAATCACACAGGTACTATGTTCTTGGAGTAAAACCACTTACGTTTTTTGTTTGGTGTTTATTCTGACTTGAGAATCCAGGAACTGTCAACTGCAAGTTTTTCTCTGCATCATTTATAACACCATCGAACAGAAAAATGAGTAACAACAGCAGCTAGTAGTAATCCACACGAAACATAGGTCTAGAAGGACAAACCTAAGTGGAGTAATACATCCTTTGGCTCCAATATGGTTGATTTACGATGCTTAGCCAATCTACATGCAAATGAAGTAACCTGCAATACAAGTAGATAAGCTAAAGATACTTTTCCACATATATGGGAAGTTAATAACTAAGGGCATTAGCTTCTGACCGAATCAAGGAAATCATCTGCTAGCTCCAAAAGGAGGTCTTCAACATCAGGATCCAATTTAGCATGTGCATCCACCTAAAAGTCATATGGATGAGACATTATTTTTCTTCATATAGAAAATACAAAGAAGAAATAAAAAAAAAGAAAACCAAAGGATCTAATAGGAAAATCACCTGTGAAACCAGATCCTGTAATTTTCTTTTGCCAAGCAGTTGGTTTGTTGCTTCTGGTCCTTGGCTGGACCTAACAACACCTGGTGTTGTCGCACCCGGCTCTGTCGCATCTGGTTGTGAGCCTGTTAAACCAACAGATCTCTGTCCTGCATGACTCGGCATCCTTGGAGATGGCTGTTGTTGATTTATTGGAATTTGCTGCTGTTGGGGTTGCTGCATCTGTTGTAGTTGAGATGGGTTCATCTGAGCCTGGTTCATCTGTGATTGTTGATGTATAATATGCGATATTTGCTGCTGATTCAAAGGCATAGAGTTTTGGTGCAGCTGAGCAGAGGGAAACTGTTGCTGTAAGAGTAGAGCCTGCCTTTGACTCGGTTGAAGCCGGAATGATTGTGAATTGGGGCTGTTTATTTCCGAAATTAGCTTCAGCCATTGCTGCTGCTGCGTCAATGAGTTTTGAACCATACCAGCTTGTCCATTTTGGGCCAAACCAGATAGCTGAGCATTGATGAATGCGAGGGAAGGTGTTCTCTGGAAGTTCTGGACCTTCACAAGAGATTGCAGAAAGATTTCAGGTAGCTCTTAAGAAGAGACACATACTTAAAAAAGAGGTCAAAGGATCAGAAATTTTCTCTCTGCAACAACATAAATGCATTCATTCATTCATTCCCCTATGAAAATACAAGTCGAATTTATACATTATTATCTAGTAGTAAACCTGCCAAATTCAAGAATTATTCTAGCCTCATGTAGGTTCATTAGTAGCCACTTACAGATGTTTGTAAGCCAATATTATTAATCCGAAAACCAACATGTATACGAATATTATTATTTTAAAAAGTCAGGAATGTGCAACAAGAAGCCAAAAGCAGTGAAAGGGTCGAAATCATTTAGTGACATCTATCTATATATCAGCCATAACTTAAGGCAACACGTAGTTGACAAATTTGAGAGTGATCATTTCAGGAAGCTAATAAGATATTTTTTTTGGTTTACTCATTCATACCTGAGGTAAAGTAAGAACGTGTTGCTGCGATCTCATGTGTCCCGGGTTGGTTCGGTGCTGAGGATAGAGGGCAGGGTTAGCTCTCATTTGCGACCTCAAAATCAATGATTCCATCACCCCAATACCATGTAACTGTTGTTCAGAACTTCCTGGATGAAACTGAGAGCCATGGACTAGACCAGATTGTTGCCTCGGCTACAAGGGAAAGCTCATTTGTCTCAGAATTTTTTTAAAAAGTGATTTTGTCACACAAATACGATAACGAGCAGCACTATGCATATTAAAAAGAAAAGCAATTGCAATCTACAAGAACCACAAGAACGATTCAGTTAAAAAAAAACGAAAAAAAGCAAAAATTTGACATTCGTTCCCATTGCACGACAGAAAAAAAAACATACTTCAACATCATGTCTCAACGGTGGGTAAACAGAGTAAAGGTAAGAAGGTAATACCGAGGAAGATGCCAATGATTGGGATTGGTGAATATTCATCTGGGCTGCTCCAGCTCCACCGTTAAGCATTGACAAGTGGCCGCTTTGGCCTGACCCACCAACAAAGTCCATCGTCCCGTACATCTCACCTTGCTGCCTCAAAACGTCGCCGTATTGACCTTGCTGCTTCAAAACGTCAACGTATTGACCCTGCTGCCTCAAAACGTCGCCGTATTGACCTTGCTGCCTCAAAACGCCACCGTATTGACCTTGCTGCTGCTGAATTTGGTTAACGGAAGGGGATGGAGCTATGTGGTAATTCGACATTGGTGATTGCTGCATAATAGGCAACTGCTGAGTTCGAGCGAGTTGCTGACTCTGTGTCTGCTGTTCCACCGGAGAAGGAGACGCCATGTTCTGAATTACACCTTCGGTCGTCGTTGGAGCAATCGCCGGAGACGCTGCTGAATTCGAAACCGGAGCTGTCACGTATCGTTGTCGTTGATGTTGCAATGACGACGGTGGAGGTGCGGAGGAAGTAAGGGAAGGCTCCATTGGGTTAGGAGACTGGAGAGGTCTCGGTGACAACGACGACGAACGAATAGGTTCCGCCATTTAGAAACAGAGGACGTCGTTCGAGAGAGAGAACTTTGTGACGGGATGGATGTATTTATAGTTAGGGATGGTTGAGGAAGAAATGACGATAGTGTCCTTGATTGATTTATCTCACGAGTTTTAACTACGTGCCGTTCTGTAGTTTCCTCTTTCAACAACATGCTGTTCAACGGAACTAAGAATCTGGAATGATTCGATCCAGATGTCTCTGGCTTCCGCTTTCCTAAGAGCAAAGTACACAGCGAAAAGATTTTAAAAAAAACTAGGGACTGTCCCGGGCTACGCCCGGGTTTGTCTTCTATAGTTTTAGAATTTATAATTTAACATTTGTATTTGTAAATGTACATTAGAATCAATTATAAATTACAAAATAATAGAAAAAATTAAATTTAATTAGAAATTACAAAATGATTAAAACTTACAATTTGTTGTGTATTTTTTAGGACATTTTATATAGAATGGTCAGAAAAATGGACTCGCAGTTATTAAACTTTAGTAATGTTCAGAAATCTATTTTATTTCGATTATTTTTATGTTAAATAATTGATAAATTTACAAATTATTTAACCATTGTTATGGCTTTAGAATTATTGAGTTAGAATTAGTTAACCATTGTTATGATTTACAAATTATTTAACCATTTGATAAATGGCGTTGATGAAATCTCAGCATAAATAGGATAAATGAAATTAGTTAATATGGTTTCTGTTTAAAATAGTCCATGATTTAAATCTGTTATTTTTATGCCAAACAGAACCCATCTTATGATCCGGGATAAGTTAAATCAAATTATAACCAAAACTACAAAAGAGTATTGTCGCTTTATCGCTATATTTGAAGTACAAACCCATAAGTTGTGCTGATAAGTAGTATGATGTTTGAGGTTGGGTTATGATCTTGGAGGTTTTTTTTGTTGTTGTTGTTGTGGACGTTTTGTTGTTGAGTTTTTTTTTTAAATATGCATGAATGTGTTTCCAAATAATGATCTTATTAAGATGCCTACATTAATTAATCTGAAATTGTAATAAACTTTGAATTATACTTTTGCTAGTAATTAATTTTTTATATTCAAACGGAAGTAATATCTTCGAGAGCAATAGTTTTTTTTGTCTGTTTTTTTTGGCTTTGTTTACCAAATCCTAACATTTCTTTTAAAAAGAGTGGAAGTAGGTTGTTGTAACTGACATTTTATTGTAGGCTCCCGCATGATTTTGAATGGCGTGAGACTGAAAAATTTAATCTATGAAAATTCTGGTAGACGATGGTGATACACTTAAATTTGTTTAGTTGTAGACTATGCCTATCTAAGTACTTTGTAGCTTCGTTCGGTTCATTTTATCGCCTACAAAAAAGATGGACTAATGCATTAAGGTAAGAAGTTTTTTAATATGCAGAAACCCGTCAACACAGCCTTTTTTATATAAAATCAAAGTCTCTATCCTCCGCGTGGGAGGTAGTTTGCTGAAGATGCAAGAGACAACAAAAGTTCAAAATGGGGAAAACATAGGAATGCAGAAATTTTAAAAGACATGAAAGGTAAGTGGGGTTGACAGTATGATCGACTTAAAACTATCATTCACGGGGGCATTATGCGGCTGTTTTCTTTCTCTGCAATCAACGCCCATTGCTATCTTCGCCCCTTCAACCGTGTTGCTGGCAGATGCTGTTAGTTGTCCATCTTCCCCGTCAACCACTGCAGTTGGGTTGCTGGTGCAACTCTGAGACACAGTTGTACATGTGTTTTTTAAAATAATTTTTTTTGGAAAACTCGTGTGTAACGCACCTCTGCGTGAGCGTGAGTGCAAAAGGAGCTAGCATCACTGATTGCAGAGACGGTGAAGGTACGGTGGTTAGGGGTGAAACTGTACGGAGACACGAATTTGGAAAACATAGTCCTTCTCAGCTAGCTCTTCAAGGCATCTTGGTAGCTCTTGCCCTTCACCCCCACTTATCTGTAGTAGATTTAATGTTTTAGAGCCATTCAGAGTGATCGTGACCACTGTTAACGTAGGAAAAATGTAGCACAGTAGCAAAAATGTACCTCGTCGAGAGCCAGAGTGTCTGCTTCTTGCTCGGTGTGCTTACTCATATCCCTATCGAAGACCACAAAACGTGGCACAATCGTTGCCATCATCATCTGCTAGCTCAACACGGAACCTGTAAAAAGAGGCCGATAAATGTTAAAGCCTATCTAAGTAAGGGTATTCGCTTATATATGGATCAGGATGTAAACTTCGTACCTGATAACCCCGGTAATGTTCGTAGAAACACATTTGCAGCGAAGGGAAGTGCCAGATTTGTCTAACTTCATGCTGCATCCGGTGTGACCAACCATTTTGTTGGAGTACCCCAACGACCAGAGCTTTACATAGGAAATCGGCTTCCTCTGTCTTGACGGATTCAAAAGAGTTACCATTTGCTCGTGCAATTTATAAGACACAAAGAACTAACTAAATTTGTAGCAATCCCTGAGTGTTACCTGAACGCTAGAGTTGGAGATGAACGTGTTTAAATCTCCAATTGACACAAGCTCTTTCTTTTTGATCCCTTCCATGGTATCAATACATGGAATACCTCTGCTGCTGCACCTCCCAAACTGCAGGAAGAACGTATGTTTGACGAAGATTGACAGACATTTAAATTTGAGTTTAAACCAAGACATAATTAGTTGTAACCTGCTTGTGAACTCTTCGATGGCAGGAATGTTCCTGTCAAAATAAAACTTGGATGCGGGTGTGGAGTTTAGATAGAGGTAACCTGCATAAGCAAGTTTTCCAGTCATTTGAACCTCCTACAGCCTTAGTGGGTCCGCCACTAGGCCCTTGCATCTCATTTCAATTCACAGTTTTTCTGAACCGGATTAGATTTCATCCACTCATCGAAAATGTCTTCCTCTGATTTTTCTGTTGCTCAAGCGAGTCATCTCATTCCATGCCCCCATATATGATATATGGGATCGCGAAACGTCAAGACAAACGGCCTGGGTCCGCCACTGCAAGGGCCTGTTGTTTGACATGAACTGGGAGAAATTCGAAGCGGATATATAACCCAGCCATTATCGTAGGGTTGAGTAAAGACTGGAAGATGTAGAGATAGATGAAGATTAAGAGTTTAAGGATTCAATTTGAGAAGTAGAAAAGTTAAGGTTTGTGATATGATGGAGGAACCCTAAAAATCTAAACTGAAGACGAAAGGGTTTTTATTTTTTATCAAAATACGGTTTTAGTAAAATGGACCTAAGCTGGACATTTTATTAATGGGCCACCGATCGCATTGGAGTGAGTAATGCCACAAAACAGATGGAAATAACAAACGTAAAGATTAATTAACCACTTAATTTTTATGCGGGACCCACTTATATAAGGAAGTCGCTGACGTGGCAAAATAGAAATAGCTGATTGGTTGATTTTTTTTAAGGACGTGGACATGCTCTCCTTTGAGTATATTGGCCTTTTAGTATAGGTTAGATGATTCTTTATTTGTTTTTCCTTTTTCACAGTATCGAATAATTGTTGTCACGATTATTATTAAAAAAAGGATTCTTTGTTTTTTTTTCTTCTGGGGAGGATATAAATATAATCTCGATTTCCGTCTCCTATCGCCTCCTCTATCTATAATCGGAGCTTCTCTCGTTCTTTCTGCTTCTGAAGGTAATGAAAACTGGATCGGAGCTCTTTTCAGTTTTGTCAGATTGTTATTATATGTTCTTTTGTTTTGTTGCGTGTTTTGAATTTCGTTGAGATTGCGACTATTTTTCCTGAATCTGCTTCCACTTGTCAAGTTAATTGATTTTACTTCTTCTTTTATGGATCCCTTTTCCCACTTGGCTCATCAGATCAAACAAAAAGTTCTCCACTTTATACAAATTCAAGGCTTTTTTTTCCACCTGAATCGTGTTGGGATCTTGTCTTAACTTGAGAAAGTCTGTCCTAATGGAATCTAAAGTGAGATTAGAGTCAACGCACAAAGGATAACACTTTGTTTTCTAGTCATTTTCTCTGGTCCAAAAGAATCATCTTTCCATGTAAATTGAGTCTCTTTCGTCTTCTTGTTGCATTTTAACAGGATTAAAAGAGAAGACTTTGATCTTGGTGGGAAAAAAACGAAAATGGAAGGAAGTGTGGTTTCGGGATTTGGAGACAGACACACCAATGCGGATGGGAAAGTGCTGCAGAGTTTCCAGAAGAGCTTTGTGGATGTTCAAGACATTTTGGATCAGAACCGGTTGTTGATCAACGAGATCAATCAGAACCATGAGTCCAATCAACCTGAGAACTTGAGTCGAAACGTGGGTCTGATCAAAGAGCTCAACAACAATATCAGAAGAGTAGCTAGCCTTTACGGTGATCTCTCTCATTCTTTCTCAAGATCAGTTGACGCTTCATCAGATGGTGATTCTAGTGGAACACTTGGGATAATTAACCAGAAGAGATTTAGATCCGGTTAGAACCAATGTTGATGATCATAGATATTCAAAGAATACTCAGAGCTAATTGATTGAGGAGAAAGAAAGAGGGGTTTTACTACTGTAATATCACTGTTTGAATGATTGTTTTACTACAATATGTTTCACCATGATGATTTTCAGATTAAGAGAGTTCTTATAATTGTGTTTTTTTTTTGGTTTACATTGAAAACTCCACTTCTTCAACTAACTTGAAGAAACTTGTTGTGAAAGTTTACACATTTCAGTTTATGATTTGTTCTGTCCTCCCTTTGCTTTCTCCATGTGTAGAGCCTGTGATTCAAACCATGTGTAGTTTTTGAATTCTAAGACGGCACGCTGTTGTAGTTGAAGGGCACAACAAGATTGATGTTGTTGGAATTGATGATGTGGATATAGACTAGTCTAACGGTGAATGACCGGTTTGCTTGAAACAGCTAAACTTAGACAGGCTACTTGCAAGAATGTGGGACAAAATGGCCCTTGTTGAAACTGATTTGAAAAGAAAAAATCATGGCTCGTTTCCTAGCTTCGCTGGCTCTTGGCCCAGAGATGTCTTCCAGTGAGTATCCCTGGTGGGTATAGAGATCAATAGCCTGGTCTAAACCAGCACTGCGTCTTGCATCTCCATTGCAAGGTGTAAACCTATAAGACAATGAATTTGCTAATCTTAACAGTTATAATATATATTTTTTGATAACCTTGGTGTGATTCCAAAAGCTTTTTAAGCCCAATGACTAATCACCGAGAGACCCATATAAATCCGGTTTTTCTTGCCACTTAATCCGGGAATCGAACCTAGGGCAGAAACTCTAGGTAGAACTCATTTACCACTAGGCCAAGACCACTTGGTTAACAATTATAAATTTATTGTTAACCATATCAAGAGTAGCTAATATAAAACATGTATTGTTTTTAGGTAAGGTAAGAAGTAATCATACAACATTTAACAAGCCATTGAAGTAAGGTAAGAAGTAATCAGACAACATTTAACAAGTAGCACCATGTATATAAATCTCTTTATATAACTCCACTTCTTGTAAATTACACATTAGCATTATTGTGGCGCTGCCATCTCATCTTTTCAACATAATTCACATTCTTTAAAGTCCACACAATATTCAGAGTTTTGATCGTGTTCCACGCATGTTGAGATAATTTTCTGTCGAAGAAATGATTAGACATGTGCATACGTAGGCACATGATCTCAAATGAAGTCTTACACTGACTGGCACACATGATCTCAAATGAAGGTTGCTCGAAGTAAAAAAAGAATCAGAAATGACGTCAGTGATGATCACCCAACAGAATACGCAATACATGTGCTAACTATAGAATATGAATCTGATACTATGTAGTAATGTAGATACTCGTTCTTTTCAAGATCTCAAATGAAGGTTGACCCATTTATATTTGTTCAATTCTTCTGATGTTTTCATAAGCTTGAGACATCATTATTTATCAAGATGTGAAATCTTTGATATTATATATGAAATAGTTTAATTTCTCATCTTTCTCTTAGTTTAACATAAGTTTTTTCTTCTAAATGTCTTATTTGATTCCAATATTTGTTTTCCTTTCATATAATTGTAGAATAAATTGAGAAATAAACTAAAAACTGTGAATTTTTGTTTCTGGTAAAAAAATAAAATTGTGAAATTTTATTACACTAATTACAAATTTCAACGATTGTAATGATTCTAACGTAAATCACACACGACTAAAGAAAGAAGAAAAAACACAAACGAAAAGCAATCTGCAAGCACGTCGCAATAATTCAAGTCAACAATACGTCCATTTGTTTTAAACTTTGGGGTTGGAAAGTAAAAGAGAAGAGAGTGACAGAGAGACTTTAAGATAAGCAACATACCAAAAACCAAGCACATCCTTTTGTTTTGTCTCCGTTAGGTTTGTCTTAATGCTTCTTTTTTCTTTGATAATTTGTCTTAACGCTCTTGTTGTGTCAATGTGATGGTTTTTGCTTTGTGCATGTGTTTTGGATATTTGAACATTCCCGTCACAATCAAACTAAACAAAGTCAACAATTAATTGTCACCATTATCTCACATTTATTCTAAAGTAAATCTTAATGATGAGTGCGATTAGTGAAACGATATTTTCACAACTTGACTGGTCCAACAAATTAAATTTAAATCATCAAAGGCTTTTCTTAAGTAGATAATATAATGTGGAAGCCCCCTTGGTTCATTAATGTTTCTACACCACCAGATCTAGATTTCGATTCCCAGAAAAAATAGAATTATGTGAATTAATGGAGAAAGATTTACAAGAGATTTGCAGTACGGCGTAAGGAATATCGTCAAGGGTAGGTGATGTAGTCAGACGTGAATCTTCGTAAGGCATGTAGAATTATCGACTGTAGAATCGTCTGTAATATTTCTCCGAATTTGTAATAGCATAATATATCCAATATTAAAAAAAAAATAGATAATATAAAGTTATTGCTGTGATGTGCTGGTTAAAATTCCTCATTTCTTAAAGCAAACAAAAAAAGTAGATAATATAAAATTCAGATCTATCACATCATTTACAGTTATTTTAGCACTCCAATGTGCCGTATTATGAAAGTTTTTTTTCTTAAATGTATTATGAAAATTCATACACATATATATTTATTTTTAATGATTTCTTCAATGTTTCTTTTTGTAAGTGGGAAAATAATTTAAAATATAATAAATAATACTCACTCCGTTTCATTTTATTTATCGTTTTAGACTTCGATACACATATTAATAAAACATTTAAGTTTATCAAATTTTAACCAATAGAAAAATAAATTAGAATAAAAAGTCAATAAATTTTGCATTAAAATCATAAAACGACATTAATTTTGAAACGAAAATTTTGCTCTAAAACGGAGGGAGTAGGATACAATTGAAATCTTACAAGTCTTCGAAACTTCATTAATAATTTAAATATGGATGTCTCTCTGTTTTTTGTCACCTTGATCCTAATGCGACATACCCATATAAAATTTGAAATGAAAACACGTATTCAATTAAATATATCCAACTACAAATTGAACAGAAAATGCCATAATAAATGGTTAATAGTTATGGGACGCCTCTATGTGGGTCATACTACCATCTCCTCTCACGTTTAAAACCTGGCCGTTCGATTTCTTAACGACTCCCAATCTATACGAAAATGTAGGATATTAGGCGAAAGAAGAATCCATCATTAATACAACGGGTTTTCTGAATCATATGTGCATTTATCTTATGATCTATCTAAACTTAGTACTACACTAATACAGTATTTGTAGTTATATAGTGTTTACTTGTTACTTACACTAACAAAAACGAATGCTACTTAGTTTCTTTTAAAAGGATGTAATAAGAGATTAATATATAATAGTATATATATAATATGTATATTCATTGATTTCGTTAATATAGACGATATGTATGTATTTGTAATTATCTACTCGGTGATTATGACATGTAAAAACTCAAATAAGAAATGAGACACATCTAACCAGTTATATAGCAACATGTTAAATCGTAACACTTGATATTATCTGGTTTAGTGATATAGTTAGTCCGGAAATTGTATGGAAATTACATATGTCGATGCCTTCGACACAATCACAAATGTTCTTGTAGTTATGTTTTTGAAGTTTTTTCTTTGTTAAACTCATTTTCAACTTTTTGGTTGTATTTATTTAATTTCTCCAATAATTAAAAAATGCTAGTATATATCTAGGCTCTATGTACTATGTTTCCTATATATACATAATCTTTGCAACTAACTATGTTCACCTAATTGAACAATGGATTGATGAAAACGATGATTCTTAATGGTTCCAATATACAGCTAAAACCAGTAGATGTAAACTTACCAATTCTTCTAATAGATGTCATATTATAGTACTGTATAGGAAAGTAGGGCGAAGAATAAGTAAAATAGTGCAAAGTAGGTCAACATTGTGCACGGGAAAAGGAAGTACATAGTGTTGGGCGAAACACTCGATAAAGGTCCATAGAATCATGGAGGGTGATCCCATGTGATTATCCTTGCAACCTAATTTTACTTTATATAAAGAGATATCTATATATATATATATGTCATTAGTTTAGTTCAAAAAAAACTAATCACTCTTTATTAAGCTATAAATAGCCATTTATTTTGATATATACTGGTATGCAAATGATCATCCATTCTGTTTTATTTGTAAGCAACAAAAGTTGACGTGATTTTAAAATATTATATATATTTTCACGATTTTTCTGCCATTTACTTATATTGTATATTTTTCAAACATTTTATGATCTATTCAAGGTAAAAATATTTAATTTAAAACATATTTGGATAAAAGATAGAGAGAGTAGAAACATGATTAGGATTACTAATATTTTGAGCCATGCTTGATTTGGCAAGTGGCAGTCTTTTTAACTGTTTATTCATTCAATTTGTCCATACATTTGCTGTTTGGATGTCACACCAGGCAATGTCATGTCTCCATCTATCGTCATACTTTCATATAATTCCATAAAAGAAAAAATATATTCGGGACCAGAAAGAAAGAAGACCATATATTTAGTTATAAAAGTGTATTGATGTGCGTATAAACATTCAAAAAATGACATTCAAATCAATTATCTGATTTTCAAATTTTTAACAAAACTTGGCAAGAATTAAACTATCAAGGAATGGATATCGACCTATGCATACCATAACCGTACCCACATCTCATCTTGTTAGCTAGGCATTGTATTCTTAATTTTAATATCATTATATGATCTCCACTTTTGTTGGTTTCTGCAAAATTGTTCTATATTAGTGAAGAAGATTTATGAATAAGATGAATGATGCTTTTACAATATACCAAGAATTTCGAAAATATATTGAAGGTTTAGTATTTTCGTGATCAAATATGTATCCCAGGTGCAAAATACAAATACAGACATTTTGTATGTGGTGTAAAATATTAGCCGTCCTATATCATTCATATATACATAATATTTTTAATTTAGTTTACAGAGTTTTGATTGAATTGGTTCGATTAATGATAAAAAAAACCTACTATAAAACTTATAAATGAAATTATTTATGTCTTTTTAGGAGATCAACGTTTCGGAAAACCATATACGGAGCATGATTTTCTATCTGTGGTGCAGTGATAGTAGTACAATTTACTCGATGCTCTTTAGAATACAATAAAAATTACAAAAAAACAATTTTTCCTAGAAGATAAACAATTATTTAAAAAGATGACATTTTAAAATATAAAACGGTGCGTATTGGTTCAGTCCACTCCCCCACTCCCGCGATCTCGCTTCGTATTATAAAAAGAGAGTTATTTACTTATTTTTCAAGGCTACTTACATTAATCTACCGATCGATCATTAAGAGTTGTCGGCACTTATAGGAATGATTAAATTTAAACCTATAATAAATCAACGTTTTTTATCTTACACAAAAATGGAGTGGAAGAAGCGTTTGTTTTGTTTGACCAAATCAAAGAATGACCAGATTGATTGAATGAAAATAATACGACCGATCGATTTACATAAATAAATTCTCTAATTTTTTAAATAAAACTCCACAAACTGTATTAAACTTTCAGCTCAATTAACAATTTGATGATCTTTTTTATTTTATTTTTTGAAATTCAGTGATGACTTTTTTTTGTGTGGGTATAGATAGAGTAATGAGAGTTCATCTACAAAATAATAATAGTAATATAGAGAAACAACAAAGAAACATTATTTTTATCGTTAATCGTTGAAGTTAATTAGAGAGATCATAGAGAAGAAGAAGCTTTCAAAAAAAAAGAAGACGAAGCAGACGAGGAAGAGGAAGCAACAACGAAAGATCCTTGCACTCGTTCAGATTCTCATTGTGCGTGTGTGAGCAAGCAAGAAAGAAAGAAAAAGCGAGTGAAAATCACAAGTCTTTCTCTTTAAACCCCATCTGGAATCTGGAGAAAATTTGAGTAAATTCAAAATAATCTGAGAGAGAAAGAGAAAGCTGCTTCTTTTTTCGTGTCTTGATCTGCCATTGCCGTCAAGTTCTCAGCTTCTTGCTGAACAGACGGTTTTGTCTCTCTCTCTCTCCTCGGTAATTCCCAGATTTAGCTGTCTTTCTCCGACCAAGATCTCTACTTTCATGACTCTATGTTGTAGTTGACTTGTTTCTGGGTTTGAAGATCTTTACCATTCTTTTTTTTTTCTTACATCATTGTCGGAATTTCCATAGATTCATGTAAATGCGTTTGGATTTAAAAGTTTCAATTTTTATTCCTTTCCGAGTTTAATGGTAGATTCAAAATCCAAAATGTTAAATCTGATTCAGTTTGGTCCGTTAGATCTGACCAATTTTTATTTCCCCTTTCCATAAATATATATATTTTCTTTCAAAGATAGAAACTTTAATCTAATTTTCTTGTATTTGTTTTAATTTTCTGTATAGACCACCATTATGATGAAGAAGAAGAGTTCTTGATAAAAAAAGATTCAATATTTGTGAGTAAGAGAATGGCTAGAGGTAGAAGAAGGTCAAAACTGAGACTAAGCAACATCTACACATTCGGATGCCTAAGACCAAGCGCAGACGAAGGCCAAGACCCTCACCCAATCCAAGGCCCAGGGTTCAGCAG
Source organism: Brassica rapa (assembly GCF_000309985.2). NCBI lineage: Eukaryota > Viridiplantae > Streptophyta > Magnoliopsida > Brassicales > Brassicaceae > Brassica > Brassica rapa. The sequence continues at coordinate 41,013,065 of NC_024803.2, read as the reverse complement.
AACAGTCCACTGCAACCAGCCTCACATGCACAAGAAGAAGCCTCTTCGATACCGTTCCAACTACGTCTCCACCACTCGCTACAACCTCATCACCTTCTTCCCCAAATCCCTCTACGAGCAGTTTCACCGCGCTGCCAACTTCTACTTCCTCGTGGCCGCCATCCTCTCCGTCTTCCCTCTCTCCCCGTTCAACAAGTGGAGCATGATCGCCCCCCTGGTCTTCGTCGTGGGGCTAAGTATGCTGAAAGAGGCGCTTGAGGACTGGAGCAGGTTCATGCAGGACGTGAAGATCAACGCGAGGAAGGCGTTGGTTCACAAGCGTGATGGTGAGTTTCGACGCAAGAAGTGGAAGAAGATTAGCGTTGGGGATGTTGTGAAGGTTGAGAAGGACGGTTTCTTCCCTGCTGATTTGCTCTTGCTGTCGTCTAGCTACGAGGATGGGATTTGCTATGTGGAGACTATGAACTTAGATGGGGAGACTAACTTGAAAGTGAAGAGATCCTTGGAGGTAACGTTATCTCTAGATGATGATGAGTCTTTTAAAGACTTCACTGGGACTATAAGATGCGAGGATCCAAACCCGAGTCTGTATACATTCGTTGGTAATCTTGAATACGACAGGCAGATTTTTCCTTTAGATCCGAGTCAGATTCTGTTGAGAGACTCAAAGCTTAGGAACACTCCTTACGTCTACGGAGTTGTGGTGTTCACAGGGCATGATACCAAAGTGATGCAGAACTCAACTAGCTCTCCTTCCAAAAGAAGTAGGATTGAGAAGACAATGGACTACATCATCTACACGCTTCTTGTTCTACTTATACTAATCTCTTGCATAAGCTCGTCAGGTTTTGCTTGGGAGACGAAGTTCCACATGCCTAAGATGTGGTACTTGAGACCAGACGAGCCTGAGAATCTAACCAACCCTAGCAACCCTGTCTACGCCGGCGTTGTGCATCTCATCACCGCTCTCTTGCTTTACGGTTACTTGATACCGATCTCTCTTTACGTCTCCATCGAGGTTGTGAAGGTCTTGCAAGCGACGTTCATTAATAAAGATTTGCATATGTACGATAGTGAGAGTGGTGTTCCAGCGCATGCGCGGACATCGAATTTAAATGAAGAGCTAGGACAGGTTGATACCATCCTCTCCGATAAAACGGGGACTTTGACTTGTAACCAGATGGATTTTCTGAAATGCTCAATCGCTGGGACTTCTTATGGAGTTCGTTCAAGCGAGGTGGAGGTTGCTGCTGCTCAGCAGATGGCTGTTGATCTTGATGATCACAGTAGAGCGACTACTCCGAGGATGAGCGTTCAGGAGATTGAGGTGGAGAGTAGCGGTAGTAATCATGAAGGTGAGATGGTGATGACTCCTAGAGTCGCTATAAAGGGGTTTGGTTTTGAGGATGTGCGGCTGATGAATGGGAACTGGCTGAGGGAGCCGCATGCTGATGACATTCTGCTGTTTTTTCGGATATTAGCTATTTGTCACACGGCGATTCCTGAGCTTAACGAGGAGAGTGGCAAGTACACGTATGAGGCAGAGTCACCGGATGAAGCTTCTTTTCTTACTGCTGCGAGTGAGTTTGGGTTTGAGTTCTTTAAGAGGACTCAGTCGAGTGTTTATGTTCATGAGAGGTTGTCTTCTTCAGGGCAGACCATTGAGAGGTGAGATTTTTTTAGAGATCTTATCCTTTGTTTTTTTTTATTATTTGTTTTTTTAAGTAGACAGTCCTGAACATGTATTAGAAACAATGCAGGGAGTATAAAATTCTGAATTTGTTGGATTTCACTAGCAAAAGGAAGAGGATGTCAGTAGTTGTGCGTGATGAGGAAGGGCAGATTCTTCTGCTATGCAAAGGAGCTGACAGGTTAGATGAAAAGCTTTAAAAAATACATTCCGTCTGAATTTTGCAATGTTTAAGAAATCGCTAGCCGGTAACTAGTCGTTTAGGATTAACAACTAGGCAGATTATTTGGGTTTAGGGAGGTTTAGGCGTCCGCGAATTATTGATTTATTTTATATACTTTTAACATTTCTATCAGATACTTTAGGTTTTGGGTTTAATTATATAATTATTCTGATGAATCATCAAAATTAGATATAGAAAACAACAGAAATTAGATAAACTCGTGGATTTGTACTAATAGTATTACTTAATTTAACAGAGTTAAACTAATTTATAACGATTTAAAATGATTTAAACCGATTTAGAACGGTATAAATCGGATTTTTAGAAAATTGTTTTGGGTAAGACAGATTTTTAGAACCATGGAATTTTGTGTTGTCATAGAAATCTCAAGCAGTTGTTATTAAATGTTTTGCAGTATCATTTTTGAACGACTGGCTAAGAATGGAAAAACATACTTGGGACCTACCACTAAGCATTTAAATGAATATGGAGAAGCTGGACTCCGTACTCTTGCCCTTTCATACAGAAAGCTTGATGAGGATGAATATTCAGCTTGGAACGCTGAGTTTCACAAGGCCAAAACTTCTATAGGATCTGACAGAGATGAGTTGCTTGAGAAGATTTCAGATATGATCGAAAAGGACCTTATTCTTGTAGGTGCAACTGCTGTGGAAGACAAACTCCAAAAAGGGGTATGCATTTATCAGACAAGACACCTTAACTCACTTCTCCTTTATCTTGTTTAATGTAAAACTGAGTTTCTTTTTTTTTTTTCATTTGACTTTAGGTCCCACAGTGCATAGATAAACTTGCCCAAGCTGGCCTTAAACTGTGGGTTTTAACCGGGGATAAGATGGAGACAGCAATCAACATCGGGTTAGAAACGACTACTTTGATACATTGAAGTAGATTCATTTATGTTTAAATTTCTTTGACTAACTTTTGTTTTGAACTGCAGATATTCTTGTAGTTTACTTAGGCAAGGCATGAAACAGATATGTATAACTGTGATGAACTCAGAAGGAGGGTCCCAAGATTCAAAGGTATGGGGATAAGATGATTTTCCCTTAAACGTGATAAGCCCATTCTAAGATATACAATTGATATTTTTGGTTGATGTAATCAGGCTGTGAAGGAGAATATTCTGAATCAGCTCACTAAAGCTGTACAAATGGTGAAGCTAGAGAAAGATCCACACGCTGCATTTGCTTTGATCATTGACGGGAAAACTCTAACGTACGCATTGGAGGACGATATGAAGTTTCAGTTTCTTGCTTTGGCTGTTGATTGTGCGTCAGTCATATGCTGCCGTGTGTCTCCCAAGCAGAAAGCTCTGGTATTGTATTTCCACCCTTCTCTTATACTCAACATGTCAGCTTCATGTGTTCCTTTTGAGTCTAACTTTTGTTTTATCTCTACAAAGGTAACAAGGTTAGTTAAAGAGGGAACTGGGAAAACTACATTGGCAATAGGTGATGGTGCAAATGATGTTGGAATGATTCAAGAAGCTGACATTGGTGTTGGCATTAGTGGAGTCGAAGGAATGCAGGTTAATTTGATTTTTTTATAGAATGTCCCAACTTGTAGGAAATGCCTGATTATATTCAATTGTTTCTGCAGGCTGTTATGGCAAGCGATTTTTCTATTGCCCAGTTCAGGTTTCTGGAAAGATTACTCGTTGTTCATGGACACTGGTGCTATAAAAGAATAGCTCAAATGGTAAATATGTGTTTACAAGAATGTCCTATTCTACTCTTTGCACACTTTTTGGTTTCTAACTTACATTGTTCTTCATCCAGATCTGTTATTTCTTCTACAAAAACATAGCATTTGGTCTCACTCTCTTCTATTTTGAGGCGTTCACTGGGTTTTCAGGGCAATCAGTGTATAATGACTACTACCTATTACTCTTCAACGTTGTCCTTACCTCATTGCCAGTGATTGCCCTTGGAGTCTTTGAGCAAGATGTTTCCTCTGAGATTTGCTTGCAGGTAAGGTTTAGTTTTTTATCTACTAACCTTAAAGCTCCTCTGAATCTCTCACTCACCACAAGAAACTCTTTCTTTGTTCTGCAGTTTCCTGCTTTATACCAACAAGGGAAGAAGAATCTCTTCTTTGACTGGTATAGAATACTAGGCTGGATGGGAAACGGCGTCTACTCCTCTCTCGCCATATTCTTCCTCAACATAGGAGTCATCTATGAGCAAGCTTTCAGAGCCACTGGTCAAACCGCTGACATGGATGCTGTTGGCACCACCATGTTTACTTGCATCATCTGGGCTGTGAACGTGCAGATCGCTTTAACCATGAGCCACTTCACTTGGATCCAACACGTCTTGATCTGGGGAAGCATTGGTTTGTGGTATCTCTTTGTTGCGCTCTATGGGATGATGCCTCCGAGTCTTTCAGGCAACATCTATAGAATCCTAGCTGAGATTCTTGCTCCTGCTCCCATATATTGGATATCCACGTTTTTGGTCACAGTAACCACGGTTCTCCCTTACTTTGCCCACATATCCTTCCAGAGATTCTTGAATCCGATGGATCATCACATCATTCAAGAGATCAAGTACTACAAGAGAGACTTGGAGGATAGAAGGATGTGGACTCGGGAGCGTAACAAAGCACGGGAGAAGACAAAGATCGGGTTCACAGCTAGAGTTGACGCGAAAATCAGACATCTACGGTCTAAACTCAACAAGAAACAGTCAAACTGTTCAGCTCAAGATACAATGTCTCCAAGATCAGTCTAGCCTCTTAGAAGGTGATTTTATTCCTTAAGTTTTACAACCGGTAGAAACAGTATCAGGTTCTTTGATGGAGGTGGGCGCTGGATTTTGATTCAGACTGAAGACAGTTCTTGATCTTGTTGTGTATGACATGGAAGAAAGTAAAAAAGAAGGACTTATATAGCTGACTGGTGTTTGTAATTTTTCTGAATCAGAACTATACATAGGTTTTTGCGTGTGTATACTTAACAGATTGCAACACCCAAAAAGGATGTTCTTTTTGTTCCACTCTAAGTTCTTTCTTACTGTTCTGACAACAAACCCAAAGGTTGTTTGTGACAGAAACACATCTTTTCAGTGTTGTTACTGATTCATAGAATGTTTTTGAGACAGTTGATAACAACCAAAAACAATCTTTTGAGTGCATTATTAATAACGTCATTAGCAGCAACTTGTCTAATTTACTTTATTTATTTACAATCAGAGCTTTTACACACAAAACTGATAATGTTAGAGATAAAACTGTTCTTGGTTCTGGATTGTAAGCTTCAGACTGTTAAATACGTTTCACTTATACTAATTGATTTTGATTGAAAAGAAAAAAACATGACACAAAGTACAAGATAAGAGTTTAATACTGTACTTTCCAAGCCACACAATACATTTCTGTTTCTGGCTAATTACCCTCAACTACCTTTTTTTTATTAGTAAACTAAAGAACGGTAAAATGTTATTTGTGCAAACAATTCCTCCTAAGTTGGCATCATAAGAAACAAAAGAATGCAAGCTAATAGCCAATTACTATCAGTATATATACCAAAACTAAGACTCACTCAATCTGTGCTTGCTTCTTTTGTTTCCATCAACCTCAATTCAGTTCCACAATGTTTCCCTGACAACCTGCAACAAAACAAAACTGAAAACGTCAGACACCAAATAGTCCTAAAGCTTTTTGAAGACAGAACAACACTGAGACACTAGTGTCATGGCTTTTTATGAAAAGAATCATTTACATGCTTCGTGCAACTCTTCCGCTAGCAGTAGAATAATCTCAGCTTGTTCTGCCAGTTTTATCATCCTTTCTTTGTGTTCTGCAGCTCTTTTGACCAATTCTAAATTTTTTTCTACCTCCGCGAACTTAAAAGCTGCGGTTCCTGAAGCTTGATCAACCTCCTTCTGCGAAACCGTGAGTACTCGTTGACTGTTTGTCTGCCGGGGTTTCACATTCACCTCTTTAGGTCTCGCTACAACCGGCGTTCTCACTCCCGAGAAGCTAGTACCATTCATCCTATAGAAGTTCTGCGTCTGTTGTTGCATTGTACCAAAACAATACAAAAAGCAGGCATGAGGAGGAAACCAGCACAGATGGAAAGAAAAAGTTAAAATGTTTGCGCTCTTGTTCAAGACTACTTACTCCTGCTCTTATCTGGTTAACCTTTTCAATTTTGCCTTGAGCAGCAAGCCTCCTCAATCTTGATCCCAGGACCCTTTTAAAACCTGGTGGCACTTCATGTTTTTTTTCCTATACACAAAACCAAGACCATTATCATGAACTTGATCATCAGAAGTTAGCCGCTATGACAATAATAACTGATACCGAACCTAATAGAGCTATCTATAGATAATCATAGTGGTATGCAACAACTAGGATCAAACTATAACAACAAAGAATAGTCGAGTAGTATATGCCTAACCTCGATGAAGTTGAAAATTGTAGTGACATCAGATCCATTAGGATCCGTCAACGCTGAAAGAGCTTCGAATATCATCCCATCATACCTTTAAGAAACCAATGGCATCATCAGGAAGCGTCACAATTCAAGTAGACTAGCAAGTAGCAATTTACAGCACTGAAGAAAAAAAAAAAAACCTGGGAGCATTCTTTGCATCCACCATAGTGTTCCAACTATCATCAACGTTCAAATCAGAAGATCCACTACGAGGGAGGGGAGCAACCGGAGAAGGGGTCGCGCTAGAAGGTGGTGGAGTACTGGTAGCAGCAGCTGCAACGGCGGCTAGATTCAAAGCGGCAGCTTTGATTTTTGGTGTCCGCACCTTATCTATTGAGCCTTGAATGTCAGGGGGAACATTCAAGTTACGCCATTTATCCTAGAAAATATAAAACACCGGATGTTTTAAGATTCTTGATCATAAGTTCACACCCTCTGGTGGTTTAAAATCATAGCTAGAGTTACAAGACTAACGAGTTGCACAGCATTTCTTGCACTTGATAGTGTCATATACTGCCATTATAGTGAATCAACCATCTCGAGATCTCAGGTAAGTTTAAGAATCTCAAATGCTACAGAAGAAACAGAGCAGACAATCTATCAACTTAACTAACAAGAGTCCAAGACTTTTCAAAGTCTTAATCTTTCAACTAGGAACTAAAGATTATCAACAAAGCCACTAAAGTTCAAGACTACTGATGCATAAACACAGCTTAGAAGATTTTTCCGGTGAGAAAGTTTCAATCTTTTGCACACAATCAAACCGAAGTAAGGTTCTTTATATCTTTACAAACAGCAGAGAGCAAGAAAGAAGAGACCTTGAGGTCGATGTTGGAGCGATTATAGAGGGAATCAGCGAACTCAGGATCTTTGATAATATTCTTCCACTTTCCGGGCCCATGCTTCTGAACGCCGGCGAGCAGCGCCTCTTCCTCCTCCTCCGTCCATTTGAGCTTATGGTTTCCCATCTCTATCGCGTCCCCTCTTCGCTCCCTTCTCCTTCTTCGCAGCTTCGTTTGTCTGTCTATGCAATCTTCTTGTTCCAATCCAAACAAAAAGTCTTTTCTTTTATAGTTTGTGAAGATTTATCTCTCAATCGACAAAGTGGTTCTTTTGGTGAGTTTTTTTATTTAAGATGCACATTGTATAAACGTCTAAAAACTATAGGGACCAGAATTGTAAATAATCATAAACCGCAACGATTTTTGGTTTAAATTGTCATAAATAGAACGTCATGGGTCAAATTCGAATTAGTAAAAACTTAAAGAGCAGTATAAACATTTTGTGAAGATCTATCTCAATCTACAAAGTGATTATTTTGGTAAGTTTTCAATTTAAGGTGCACATTGTACAAAGGTTTGAAAAATAAAGGTCGAAAATGAAAATAATTTAAAACGCAAAGATTTCTTGGTTTAAATTGTCATAAATAAAACATCAGGGGTTAAATTCAAATTACATAAAAAATTGAAAAGCTCCATGAGTTTTTGCTTATGATCATGTTTTTTTTAACTCTTTTTCACTAAGCCATAAAATGTGAACATTGTTATATCATGTGAACATAGTAAGGAGAGCTATTTCTCAACTTTGTCATCAAGAGTGAGATAGAAATTCAGATGAACTGGATGTTGCACTTGGATGAGAATCTAGGAAATCTCATTAGGTTCGATCTCAACTTGTTACAGTCTTGACTCTGGTTGAACACCAATTTTCACGAATTCGAGGTATTGCAGGCTTCCCAAAAAAAACCTCATCTGTTCAATCTCTCTACAAGTTCCTCCGTACGTATCCTGAGATCTCTAGCACCTTCAGTGGAAGATACGGTAAACAAGACACTTTCTCTGTTCGCCAATCAATCACTCCCTTACGTTTGGGACGATGATAGCAAGGGCACACATCTCCACATCTACCTGTTACTCGATGCAAGAGACCCTGAAATCATTTAAAAGAAAACATGAAAAAAACAATTTGACATGTGTATGATAAATCAATTGCAAAACAAGAAAAATATATTATTTGTCCATCAAGAAACTGATACCTTGATGACTAAATTTTGTAGCTTTGGGGTCTTTCTGAGCAGACGTGGCAGAACTTGCCAGCTTTTATCCTTGTCGCTCTCGAGTGATAAAGTAACGAGGTTGTCGAATGTGAAGATCAATTTGCAGCCGAAATGAAGCGCCTAATGCATGTATTATCGAAACCATAAGCATATATACAGATATATATATTCATAATAGATTTATGAATTAATTTTATTTTAGTTTTACTATTTATTTTGATAGTTAGAATTATCTTTATAGATTTCAATAGTTTTTAGGGATATTTGGTTTTCTATTTTTATTTTATATGCATGTCCAGAATTGTATTCAGTTATTATTAATAATTTAATAGGATTGAGATTTTGTTCTAATTATTACTAAAATAATTTATTTTATAAAGCTTCAGCTTCATCAACAAAATCATAGGCACAACAACATAGAATACATATACCAAAACAGTCAATGGAAGAGATACTGACCTCAAGAGAATAAGCAGACAAGTGGAGGATCTTTACGTAACTGGCCATTCTCAAAAGCAGGATTGTAGCATCACCAAAGATATCATCACTACAAGCAAATCATTATACTCACCTGTCTCGGTATAATCATCAAAACGGGTAGTTGACTCCAATAATCGAAGATCTAGTCTAGCTTCGACAAGCGACTCCATCTCGCCACCATCATTATAAACATCATGGACATAACTAGAAAATTCAAAGTAGACAAAGGTTTTCTGGACAACTGATGCAAACTTCTTGATCATCGTAAACATCTTTATACTCGGGTGGAACGACGTAATAAATCACAAGTCGCTTCAAAGTACGACATGGCGCAAATCCAATCCAACTCGGCGGGTGTGATTCGCCATCGTTATGTATGAACAATTCTTCCAGAACGGGGCACATAAGGATGAGCTTGTGGTAATAGGACTCCTCTATCACGATATCGCCGATATAAAGCGATTTGAGCGATGGGAAAAACCTATCTTCGTTTATTTTCTCATCCATAAAAAGTTGATCAGTAAAGTCCATGTGTCCATCAGGGAGGGCTTCGATAACGCATCCACCGGATAGTGTACGCTTAACCAATGTTTTGGACCGAAACAACAACTCTGCTCTATCTTTGTCTATCCGATGAGGACACCGCAAGTGTAGTTCCGATAAGCTGGGTTGTAACGCGACGCGAATCCAATCGTCAACACGAGACTTTTCGTAGCGGCCATTCACGGAGAGAGTCTTGATGGGACAGGTACTTAACAGATCGACTGTCTTGTCCACAAACTCGGAGAATGCACTTGATCTTGCGGCATCTCTGAAACACCCGCCCCTCCCCATTTCCAACCGGGGTTCCAGGGCGCGGGGTTTAGGACACACATGTCTATTTTCCCGACATCTCCGTGTGTCCCGTTTCTGGTCCCATGAGTTTCAGTTGCATTTTCTTCCTTACCGTTGACATTTCCACTTATAGTTCTGCAAAAAGGGAGAGGGAAAAGAGGGGTGAATACTAATACTCAGTGAGGCGATTCTAGACCAGTCTCTCCCATGAGCCTCTATACGGCTCAATGCGAAACGAGAACCGTCTAGTCACTACACTCAGTCGATGCAACCTATCAGCTAGTTATTAAGTTTCATTTCACAATCAAGCACTGTAATGAACTCAGTCATCACTCAATCATAGAATACGGTTTATTATTTAAGACCTCCCATTATCCTAGGACTTTAGGACCTACACAGCTCAAGCGGACCATTCCTCCCCTTTTCTTGCTGCTTCCTGTGAAGTCGCCTGCCCTGGTAGGCCCGCCGCCCAGTTCCTCGGGTTCGGACCACCTTTGCAGTGTATTACGACCCCTTCCCGCCAAGACTCGGCGTGACTCAATCTTACCGGCGCCTCTATTCTTACCCTGCCATTTTTATCCGATGCTATGGCCCCGCATCTCCGCCGTTTTTGAACGCTACGGCCGCCGCGTTTCCTTTTTTTCCACCCTTCCCCGGGTTCTTTATCCCACCCTTCTTGGGTGATTTATCCCACCCTTCTTGGGTGATTTATCCCACCCTTCCCGGGTACCTTTCTAATCATTCATTTTCAACCCTTTTTTTTTATCATTTCCTTTTCTTTCTTCATTTCTTTTTTCTTTAGACTCTTTCCTTTCTTTCATTTCTAGACGCCACCCGTTCTCGGTGTCTCATTCAATTCAATAAACAACCATTTCAAGGATGTCCTATCATTCATCTAATCAACCGGTTAGCGTCTGCTATTAACCTACTTTTAATTCTTTCTAAGCATCCTAGCTTTCAACCACAATCAAGAATAGTTCATCAACCAATCACTCATTCATCTTTCAATCAACACAACAATCCGTTTACTGTCCTTAATCAGCGCGAGCGTTCTTATGCAGTATGATCTATCACCCTAACATCAATCAGGATCTAAACCATCCTAATTCCTCATTCAACAGTATACAAGATCATGAACAAGATCTGGAATAGAACACCTCACCTTAGCCTTGATCTGGATCTGAGAATAGGAGGTAAGAGAAAACGGGATCTGAGATCTGTGACACCACGCGGCCACTGATAGAACCAAAATCGGGAAGGATCACTTTAGCTGGGTGTTGGATATGAACCGAGAAGCAAATGGCGCTTCTGGAACTGAGATGGATTGAAAGGATCGTCAAGAGATGCGGAATGGCTCTTGATATACCCACGATCTAAGGCTAACCACCTAAGAACGAATGTAGTGTGTTGGCTAACCACCAAACGACACACAAAGATGATTGGCTGACCACCAAATCAACAAGCCGGTTCAAACCGATGAACTAGCTAAGAACTCTCTCTCTCTCACTCAGAGAAGAAACGAAATAAACAACCAAAATGAACTGATTTTATTCATCAAAGAGACTACATATTTATAGTGTTTTGTAGTCAAAGACAATAAAAGAAAATGTGGGAAAACAATGCATAAGAAATATAAATTTGACTAGATCTAGTCAAGGCACAGAAAATAGAGAAGACTAGATCTGGTCAAGGCACGGAAAATAGAGAAGACTAGATCTGGTCAAGGCACGGAAAACGGAGAAGACCAGTCAAGATGTCTAGATTCATCCGAACCAGATGGATGCACGGGGTAAAGATAAGGACGCTTGCGGGACTGTCCGGATGGTCCGCCGGATGAGAATGCATGTCCGTCTTTGGTTTTTTCACCACCCAAGCTAAGTCTGGCTCGACCCAAGTCAAGTATGGCACGGTGAAAAACTTGAACCTCGGTTGAAATGTTCAGAACGTCCTGAACTCCATGCTGAGCTGGTTCCATGTAATGATCCGTGGTCTGCGGCACATCATTCCCTTCCTCTTCAAAAAGATTTGTCCTCAAATTTTGTTGTTTTGGTGCAGAAGAAGTGTTGCTGTTTCCCTTCTTTTTGAGTTGCCGGACAACATGAATCGCCTTATGCAACATCTTTTCCAAGCTGGCATAAGTCTGAAGCTCATTCTGATCAGGCACATCACAGTTGCTTCTCTTGGCTTTGGTGAAGGGACGATCACGACTTCTGACCCACTTCTCATCATCCCTCCTGTTTTGTCTCTTCTTTTGTTTCTGCACAAAGTCAAACTCATTAGAAGCAAACTGTTTCTTATCAAAAATCAATTGCTCCTTTTCAAAAACAGTTTTAAAAGGAAAGTAGACGTCTTGTTGTGGTTTTGATTTCTTGAGAAGTCCAAACATCCTGAAAACACTTAACAAAGTTAGCAAATAAAAATCCTCACACTCTCAAGTGTTCTATCAAGTGGTATCAGAGCCACTCTTCCGGTATTGTCTATTTCATTCATCTTTCTCATCTTCCATTTTCTTATAAACACTTCTTCTTCTACCTTTCTTAAATCCGGGCCCCTCATTACCATCCACCATATCAAAAAAAAAAAGAAAAAAAGAAAGATCTATATATATTAAAAAAAAAAAAAAAAAAAAAGAAATCGAAATTTTCATTTGGGGTTTGGTGGTGGAAGAGAAAGCCTGCTGGCTGAGGAGAAATCCAGCCTTTGAGGTGGTTAAAACGGATTTCAAAAATCAAAAATCTCTTATCTTTCTATCTTGAGAAAATTCCCTTGTTCGCTTGGATTTGCCCATTGGGATTCTTTGATTTGTTATCTTAGAACATTGAGTAAAAACTTGTGTGTGATCACCTAAATCTGAGAGAAACACTTGTGTAGGTGAGGATCAAACACTTGAGAGTGTGAGGTTTTTATCTACTAACTTTTGTGTTGAGATTTTCCAGGTTTATGATGTTTGGTTTGCAAAGGAAAAGTAACAAGGAGAAGCCTCAACGAAATTCTAATTCTCAAACTCCTTTTATATATTCTTTGAATAATTTTGATGAGTTTGTTAGTGTGCAGGATAGGCCAAACAGGAGGAGCAATGAACCTTTCAAATCGTCTCAAGGTGAAGCTGATCCAAAGAGGCGATTCCTTCAGTTTGATGTCCAAGAGATATGTGACAATTTTGAGAAGGGAATGATGAAAGCCCTCAAGGATATCAGCAAGAGCCCAAAGAAGAGCACATCCACCCGTGCCCCAGTAGCTGAGCCATCCTTGTTCATCAGTAAGAAAGCCCAAGGTGAATCTGAAAACCATTTTGAAGAACTAAAAGATTTTTCAGATTCTCTACCCATTTTTGATGAATCTGATGAAGAGCTAATTGAAAGCTTGATGTTTTGTGAAAAAGATTGTGATCTTCCTTCTCTTGAAACTGAGTTTAATCTTGATAATGAACAAGCTATTGTAGAACTAACTGTTTTGCAACCGGAGCTTCCGAGTAGTCTTGTTTTGTCTCCACAGGTTTTTGAGGAAGAGCCACTGGATTTTTCACATCAGTGTCCATGTCTTGACACTAGGATATGTTTGGATGATGAACTAGGTCCTATCTTTGATGAGGAGGACGAACTTGGTCCAGTCTTTGATGAAGAAGCAACAAGCATCATATCCACCTTTATGGAGAGCCATCTTTGCTTTGATTCCGGCACAAATTTTTATTTTTTTTATAAAAAATTTTTTTTTTTTATTTTTTTAAAAAATTTTCTTGATAGAACCAAAATCGGGAAGGATCACTTTAGCTGGGTGTTGGATATGATCCGAGAAGGCAATTGTCACTTCTGGAACTGAGATGGATTGAAAGGATCGTCAAGAGATGCGGAATGGCTCTTGATATACCCACGATCTAAGGCTAACCACCTAAGAACGAATGTAGTGTGTTGGCTAACCACCAAACGACACACAAAGATGATTGGCTGACCACCAAATCAACAAGCCGGTTCAAAACCGATGAACTAGCTAAAGAACTCTCTCTCTCACTCAGAGAAGAAACGAAATAAACTCAAAAACATAGACTGATTTTATTCATGGCAGAGTTTACATATTTATAGTACAATGAGTCAAAGAAAGACTTAAGAGTTTTGTAGAAAACTAGAAACTTAGAAAACATAAACAAAGACTAAGACTTTTGACTAGAAATAAGTTTGTTGTTGAATGGCTCTTGGATGATCACGACTTTGACTCCTTTTGTTGATATTTCTTGATGCAAATGGGCAGGAGACCATCAGCAAAGGCCTGGTCGAATTTGGTGTAAAACCGACCCAAATTGAATTTGTTATGAATTTTTCTTTGGACAGAAAAAGGCCCATTTCGCCCAGCAACTAAACCAGCTCCATCTTCAGTGTCACTTAGCTCATTCAGCTCTAAACTAGTGTCACTTAGCTCACTCAGCTCATCCAGCTCAGATATGTAAGTGTCACTTTGATTCAGCTCGACCAGCTCGTCCAAATAAGTGTCACTTCGATTCAGCTCGACCAGCTCGCCCAAATAAGTGTCACTTCGTCCAGCTCGTCCAAAGTTAGCTTCTGGCTCGACCATGGTTGCTTCATCCGATGGGGAAACCTTGGTTGGGTCGAGTTGTGCACCATCCTGGCCCGGGTCTACGATCCAGGGCACATCATTCCCTCTCTCTTCAAAAAGATTTGTCCTCAAATCTGAAACATTAAAAGGAAAAGTATATGCAAAAGAACCATAATCAGAACGTTGCTCACCTTGAGTTCGGTCCGGTTTGTGAATGGAAGATGGTTCTTCTTGATGACCACAGTTTTGCTCTCCACCTGACCCTTCCTTTGGTTCATGTGCATAGTCATCGAAAATTGGCAAAGGGTCTTCCTTTTCTGGCTCGGTTTCAACTTTCTCCAAAGTTGACACTGTCCTCCATCCTGATCGGCCCCGGACCTGCCCTGGTCGGCCCCGACTTCCTGGGGCGCCCTCGGCCCCTTGTGGGCGGCGTCGTGTCAACTTCAGGTGCAAACTGAAAAGTACCCTGACCCTGGTACAATCGCCTGTACTCGGCTGCCCGCTGGAAATGGGGCATCAAAATCCGACGACTCACGGTCGTCTCCTGAATGGGGGCGTTCGGCGGCTCCGCGAACTCCATTTCCTCCTCGTCTGGGAAGAGTGCAGGTACCACATCGCCCCAAGCGTCACGGTAGGGCTTGCGGGCGTAAGCCCTTGTCCCTTTTGGTCCATAGCGCATGCGTCTTTCTCCGAGCTCGTGATGCACTGGTGAAGACATCCTGCAGCGTAAAATCAAAGACCTGATCAGTACCTAATAGAAGACATGCATAGATGGCAGTTTTCAATCAATTCTCAAACTAGAGCTGCTTTAACAGACAAAATCCCAGTGTGGTTCATATCATCCCTTTTTGCCCCAAGATGACCCTTTTTACAGTCAGCCTTTTTACCCTATGAAGATCCCATATCCTTATTAACATTTTGCATTCTGCTCCAAGATGACTCTCCATCATCCCTTTTTACCCCAAGATGATCCTCCATCATCCTTTTTACCCCAAGATGATCCTCCATCATCCTTTTTACCCCAAGAAGATCCTTAGTTTGGTCCTCACAATCTGAAATCGGTTTTCTCCCACTACTCGTCCGTCCGTCCCTTGGCCGCCCCGGGTTGCTTCTTCCTCGTCGGCGGGCCCACGCCCTGATGGTGGGACCCGCACCCATATTTCCTTTTTTTTTTTTTTTTTTTTTTTTTACTGGGAACAAGCTTCACTGTGATATCTGAATGCCATAAGTCCATTTCTTTGCAGGGTTTAATCCCTCCGTGAAGTTGCGCACGCCTCGGCCTTGCGTCCGTCTCTCCTTCCCCGGCCTCCCCGGCCCGGTGCGGGGCGGTGTCGTCCGCGAGCCGCTTCCCTCCAGCTCGAATGTCCAGCTTTCCATTACCCCTTTGACTTGACGTGCTAGGCGACTAATCCTTCTGTATACTTGCCTTACAACTCCTTGTTACCCATTTCTGAACCTCTGAAACTCCACTACACCGCAGTACGAAGACTTTTTGTTAACCCGATCTCGGCCGAAAACTCTGAGCTGTTCGAATTCTCCTTCAACATTAGCTATGACAGTCGAACAGAACCATAAGGGAAATGGGCAACGGTGAGAAATGCTGATCCCTTAAGTTAGTATTAAGGGACCTTAACCTGGCTCTGATACCAATTGAAACACCCGCCCCTCCCCATTTCCAACCGGGGTTCCAGGGCGCGGGGTTTAGGACACACATGTCTATTTTCCCGACATCTCCGTGTGTCCCGTTTCTGGTCCCATGAGTTTCAGTTGCATTTCCTTCCTTACCGTTGACATTTCCACTTATAGTTCTGCAAAAAGGGAGAGGGAAAGGAGGGGTGAGTACTAATACTCAGTGAGGCGATTCTAGACCAGTCTCCCCCATGAGCCTCTATACGGCTCAATGCGAAACGAGAACCGTCTAGTCACTACACTCAGTCGATGCAACCTATCAGCTAGTTATTAAGTTTCATTTCACAATCAAGCACTGTAATGAACTCAGTCATCACTCAATCATAGAATACGGTTTATTATTTAAGACCTCCCATTATCCTAGGACTTTAGGACCCACACAGCTCAAGCGGACCATTCCTCCCCTTTTCTTGCTGCTTCCTGTGAAGTCGCCTGCCCTGGTAGGCCCGCCGCCCAGTTCCTCGGGTTCGGACCGCCTTTGCAGTGTATTACGACCCCTTCCCGCCAAGACTCGGCGTGACTCAATCTTACCGGCGCCTCTATTCTTACCCTGCCATTTTTATCCGATGCTATGGCCCCGCATCTCCGCCGTTTTTGAACGCTACGGCCGCCGCGTTTCCTTTCTTTCCACCCTTCCCCGGGTTCTTTATCCCACCCTTCTTGGGTGATTTATCCCACCCTTCCCGGGTACCTTTCTAATCATTCATTTTCAACCCTTTTTTTTATCATTTCCTTTTCTTTCTTCATTTCCTTTTTCTTTAGACTCTTTCCTTTCTTTCATTTCTAGACGCCACCCGTTCTCGGTGTCTCATTCAATTCAATAAACAACCATTTCAAGGATGTCCTATCATTCATCTAATCAACCGGTTAGCGTCTGCTATTAACCTACTTTTAATTCTTTCTAAGCATCCTAGCTTTCAACCACAATCAAGAATAGTTCATCAACCAATCACTCATTCATCTTTCAATCAACACAACAATCCGTTTACTGTCCTTAATCAGCGCGAGCGTTCTTATGCAGTATGATCTATCACCCTAACATCAATCATGATCTAAACCATCCTAATTCCTCATTCAACAGTATACAAGATCATGAACAAGATCTGGAATAGAACACCTCACCTTAGCCTTGATCTGGATCTGAGAATAGGAGGTAAGAGAAAACGGGATCTGAGATCTGTGACACCACGCGGCCACCACCACCACTCGCGGCTGCTCACGGCGAGGAGAGAGAGACACGGCCGAGAGAGAGAAGAGGAGAGAAGGAGTCGCGGCGAGGAGAGAGAAAGAGTCGACGGCTAGGGCTTCCAGTCTCCGGGGATTCTCTGCAGGGCTTCGCTTCTAGATTTCTGATGAGAGAAAAAGAAGTGGAGGCTTGCTTTTATAGGGGAAGAGGTGGGGAAAACCCTAGGGTTTTCTAATTGGGCTGCAGAGGACCCATTAGCATTTAAAAATTTAAATGGGCTGGTTTTGGGGTGTTACAATCTCGGTGGTGGTCGGGATAGAGAAAGATGGAGTCATCAAAATCAAGGCTGCTGTCTACAAGAGGGAGCAGATTCATCCACCTCTTAGACAGAACCGATTATGCCAAGAATATCATCTGGCAAACTGCTGATTGAATCTCTACGAGATATAGACTCCAACTGAGCCTTTCTTCTGCCTGCATGCAATATTATTTATTATTATATGCATGGAAACAAAAAAAAGCTATTAACGAATTTTGATTAACAATATACACAAATCTGCCTAAACGAATGGGGGGAAAAGGATCAAAATCAAACTTACGTTTTAGAATCGAAGCCAGACCCATTAAAGCAAAATTTGAATTAGATTTTGGAGTTAGAGGAAGAGAATCCTCCTCTTATTATATATGACTAGGTAATAACCCGCGCCTTGCGCGGGATGTGATTATTAGTTTCGTTATTTTTAATAAAAAAGACAATAAATCTGTTTAATCTGGATATTGGTTAGGTTTTACGTTTTTTTGTTTTTAATCTTCTAAAATATAACTATTATTTTAAATTAATATTCATTTTAGTTTATTCGGTTAAAACATTTGATTTTTTGGTTTTTTCGGATAAAAACCTAAAATTAATATTATATGTTTATTTTCATATTATGAAGTTTAGATAGTTGTCATGTCGAACCAATAGTTTCATATTATAGTTTTTAAACAGATAATAGTTTAAGAAAAAGAAAAGAAAATTATTAAGACAAATCATTTCACTACAATTTGGTCGGTAGTGAAAGAAACATTAAGAAAAAATATTTCAACTTTCAAAAAAATTAGATACTTCAGCTGTGGTGAATACTTAGTTATAAGATGCTCACATCAAGGTGCACATGTATGTTTATATAAAAAGTATATAAAAATAGTTGAAAAATATATAAAGATATTGTTAATTAATATTAAATGACATTTTTGTTCAGAATAATACATGAAAGATAAAATTAAAATTTATTTAAAAAAAAAAAGACCTTGACATTAGTCATTTTTTAATCAAAAGAAAATAAAATTATATTCGTAAATAGGGGTGGACACATATCAAGTATCTGGATATTTGGAAGCATTCTTGTCAATTCGATCTTTAGCCACCTAGATATTCGGTGACTCCGATATCCGAAATGTTTTAGAATTTTAAAGAATATCCGATTTGATTCGTAAATAAAATAAAATTTTAAAAATAATTTAATAATAACATTTTATTACAAAAATAAAACATTATATAACCTTTTAATTCTAGTACCTAATATAATAAATTTATATTGTAAAACTGATATAAAGTATAATATATATAATTCTTTTCATATATGTATATATATGCATATAACATATCGAATTAGATATATGTTCCTAAAAATATTGGTATTAGTGATTTGCTTCTTTTTTGGATATTGTATTTTAGTATTTGATTTGTTTCGTAAAGTTTCAAATATCAAGATTTTTTGGTTCAAATCAAAACGGATAACAAATCGAATCAAAATTTATGAATATTTTGCTCAATTTTATCTGTAAACAATAAAAATAAGATATATATAGTTTGGCTTTTGATTCGTTATCTATTTTTATTCGAACAAAAAAATCAAGAGTTTTATTGGAACTATGTATGTGAGTTTTATATTAAAAAAATCACAAAGTACATAGTGTGAAAACATTTATGACTATAGTGTGAACGCGTTAGCATATTTATTATCAAATCATTGTGAGGCTGCCACGTGTCTATTATAATGTGAATGCATTTATTACAATGCTTCTCTTTTAATATATAAGGGATTAGGTTTCAGCAAGTGGTCGTGCAAATTTGCCGCTCACAGTTTTTACTTTTATTTCCCCTTTACCCAAAATTTTCAGTTAAACCACCTTTTTAAGGAAAGACGTTTCTACCAAAATTCTTTGTTTCCATATATGGTACATTCAAACCAGTAAATAACATTTTGCGTCCATATACTACATTTATTTACTACCCTAACTAGGATAAGACCCGCGCCTTGTGCGGGATTAAGTTATTATTTTTATTATATTTTGGAGAATGAAACAATAGTTTGGCATCATTTGGATTACGGGTGTTCAATCCGGATATCGGGTTGGTTTTGGTTCGGTTCGGTTTTTTCGGTATTTGGTTAGTAAAATATAACTACTATACTAAATCCATATTTACTTTGACTTTAGTCCTTCACAAAAGATTTCAACTGGACGACTAAATTAATCAGCCAATCTTGTTGCTTTAAATCATTAGTGTTTATATATATATATATATATTATTTAGTTTGAATATTTATTAAATAAAAATTCATATGCGTTATATTTTATGATCATTTGTAACTTATTATAACAAAAAAATAATCTATTGATCACAAAATTTTCATAGTGGAATATTCAAATTTCTAATAATATATAGACGTTTTGAAAAATTCAAATATAACATATAAGAAAAAATATAAATGTTTTTATTATATATTTAATGTGATTTTTTAATATCTTTCAATAATATAAAATTAAAAAAAAAAGAACTAAGATACCAAAATTGTTATCAAATACTTATTATTCATAATAATTAATTTTCATATATACTTTAATCATATTAGGTAATTTCGTAGATTCTAATTAAGGAAAGTGCAAAAACAATTTTGGTAGATTATTTATCAATTCGATAGTTAGTTTAATAAAAAATATAATGTAAGTCAAGATGGACCAACCTATTTTTCTAAGAATAGTATATTTTATATAGTCATTTATTAAATGAGAATTTATAATCATACAGTTCTATGATCATTCATATCATTTTATAACTGAATATTTAAATCATCGATAACAAAATTTTCAATGTGAAATCTTTAATAAGTTTATAATTTATAAATGTTTTTAAAAATTCATTGAAAGTTTTAATATTAAAATATTTATGTAATCTTATGGTATATAGTATAATCTATATATATATATAAATATATATGTTTTATTATTAAATGATATTTTTTACTCATATGGTTTTAAAATAATGTGTATCTTCTTATAATATTAAATAAAAGTTCATATTAATACAATTTTATGATCATTTGTAACTTATTATGACAAAAAAAAAATCTATTGATCACAAAATTTTCAGAGTGGGGATCTTCAAATTTCTAATAATTTATAGACGTTTTGAAAAATTCAAAATATAACATATAAGAAAAATTATAAATGTTTTTATTATATATTTAATATGATTTTTAAATATATTTTAATAATATAAAATTAAAAAAGAACTAAGATACAAAAATTGTTATCAAATATTTATTATTCATTATAATTAATTTTCACATATATGTTAATCATATTAGGTAATTTCGTAGCTTTTATTTAAGGAAAGTGCAAAATATTTTTTGGTACGTTATTTATCAATTCGATAGTTAGTTTAATAAAAAGTGTAATATAAGTTAAGATAGACCAACCTATTTTCTAGGAATAGTATATTTTGTATAGTTATTTATTAAATAAGAATTTATAATCATACGGTTCTATGATCGTTCATATCGTTTTATAACAAAATATTTAAATCATCGATAACAAAATTTTCAATTTTTAATCTGAAATCTTTAATAGTTTATAATTTATAAATGTTCTTGAAAATTCATTGAAAGTTTTAATATTAAAATATTTATGTAATCTTATGGTATATAGTGTTTAATATATATATATATATATTTATTTATTTTATTATTAAATGATATTTTTTACTCATATGGTTTTAAAATCATGTGTATCTTCTTATAATAAAAACTAGGATAAGACCCGCGCCTTGCGCGGGATTAAGTTATTATTTTTATTATATTTTTGAGAATGAAACAATAGTTTGGCTTCATTTGGATTACAGGTGTTCAATCCGGATATCGGGTTGGTTCGGTTCGGTTCGGTTTTTTCGGTATTTGGTTAGTAAAATATAACTACTATTCTAAATCCATATTTATTTTGACTTTAGTCTTTCACATACTTTTGAAAGATTTCAACTGGACGACTAAATTGATCAGCCAATCTTGTTGCTTTAAATCATTAGTGTATATATATATATATATATATATATATATATATATATATATATATATATATATATATATATTATTTAGTTTGAATATTTATTAAATAAAAATTCATATGCGTTATATTTTATGATCATTTGTAACTTATTATAACAAAAAAATAATCTATTGATCACAAAATTTTCAGAGTGGGAATATTCAAATTTCTAATAATATATAGACGTTTTGAAAAATTCAAATATAACATATAAGAAAAAATAAAAATGTTTTTATTATATATTTAATGTGATTTTTTAATAACTTTCAATAATATAAAATTAAAAAAAAAGAACTAAGATACCAAAATTGTTCTCAAATATTTATTATTCATAATAATTAATTTTCATATATACGTTAATCATATTAGGTAATTTCGTAGCTTCTAATTAAGGAAAGTGCAAAAAAAAGTTTGGTAGATTATTTATCAATTCGATAGTTAGTTTAATAAAAAATATAATGTAAGTCAAGATGGACCAACCTATTTTTCTAAGAATAGTATATTTTATATAGTCATTTATTATATGAGAATTTTTAATCATACAGTTCTATGATCATTCATATCATTTTATAACTGAATATTTAAATCATCGATAACAAAATTTTCAATGTGAAATCTTTAATAAGTTTATAAATTATAAATGTTTTTGAAAATTCATTGAAAGTTTTAATATTAAAATATTTATGTAATCTTATGGTATATAGTATAATCTATATATATATATATGTTTTATTATTAAATGATATTTTTTTACTCATATGGTTTTAAAATAATGTGTATCTTCTTATAATATTAAATAAAAGTTCATATTAATACAATTTTATGATCATTTGTAACTTATTATGACAAAAAAAATAATCTATTGATCACAAAATTTTCAGAGTGGGGATCTTCAAATTTCTAATAATTTATAGACGTTTTGAAAAATTCAAAATATAACATATAAGAAAAATTTTAAATGTTTTTATTATATATTTAATGTGATTTTTAAATATATTTTAATAATATAAAATTAAAAAAAGAACTAAGAAACAAAAATTGTTATCAAATATTTATTATTCATTATAATTAATTTTCACATATACGTTAATCATATTAGGTAATTTCGTAGCTTTTATTTAAGGAAAGTGCAAAACATTTTTTGGTACGTTATTTATCAATTCGATAGTTAGTTTAATAAAAAGTGTAATATAAGTTAAGATGGACCAACCTATTTTTCTAGGAATAGTATATTTTGTATAGTTATTTATTAAATAGGAATTTATAATCATACGGTTCTATGATCGTTCATATCGTTTTATAACAAAATATTTAAATCATCGATAACAAAATTTTCAATCTGAAATCTTTAATAAGTTTATAATTTATAAATGTTCTTGAAAATTCATTGAAAGTTTTAATATTAAAATATTTATGTAATCTTATGGTATATAGTGTTTAATATATATATATATATATATATATATTTATTTTATTATTAAATGATATTTTTTGCTCATATGGTTTTAAAATCATGTGTATCTTCTTATAATAAAAATGTTAAACTATTGATCATTAATTTTTAACATAATAATTTTAATAGTTTTAGTCATTTATTGTCGTTTTTAAAAATTCAAAATATAACATATACGAAAAAATCTAAATTTTATTTTTATAGCTAATTTGATTGTTTAATTTATTTTAATAATATAAAATTAAACAAAAAGTGATGGAGGAGATATACATTGTTATCAAATCTTTATTATTAAAATCATTAATTGTCATATATATATTAGTCATTTATGGTAATTCCGTAGGTTTTATTTAAGGAAAGAAAATATCATATCATATCATTATATCATATAGTTTGACCAACTTATGTATCTAACAACATATAAAAATCGAATGTGGACCTACTTATTTTTCAATTGAATGTAATTGACTACCTAATTGAGTGCCACCTATGCATTGGGGCCTCTTTTAATTAATACAAAATTGAGGTTACATCTTTTCAAATGTTCCTCAATTAATATATAAGGGATGTTAAACCATTGATCATTAATTTTTAACATAATAATTTTAATAGTTTTAGTCATTTATTGTCGTTTTTAAAAATTCAAAATATAACATATACGAAAAAATCTAAATTTTATTTTTATAGCTAATTTGATTGTTTAATTTATTTTAATAATATAAAATTAAACAAAAAATGATGGAGGAGATATACATTGTTATCAAATCTTTATTATTAAACTCATTAATTGTCATATATATATTAGTCATTTATGGTAATTCCGTAGGTTTTATTTAAGGAAAGAAAATATCATATCATATCTTTATATCATATAGTTTGACCAACTTATATATCTAACAACATATAAAAATCGAATGTGGACCTACTTATTTTTCAATTGAATGTAATTGACTACCTAATTGAGTGCCACCTATGCATTTGTGCCTCTTTTAATTAATACAAAATTGAGGTTACATCTTTTGAAATGTTCCTCAATTAATATATAAGGGATGTTCATCTTACTCAGAAGACTGATATCATTCGCTTACATCTAGGGAAGTTAAAAAGGGTTTTGAGACCAGCCTTGCCCATAGAAATCCAGCTTTATTTTAGTGCAGCTTTATTTTACACCTAACAGTTTACTTATCAATGAGCTGAGCTAGTGTTAATCTATTCATAATATTTTTTCGTAACACAAGTAAACAATATTATCTTATGATCATTTAGATAAATATAATACTTTTATTAAAATATTTATATTGCAAACAAGATTTTCATGGGAAAATTCATTTTTTGGTTTGCCAAAATTTTAAATTTTGCGGTTTTGGTGAAAACTAAAATTTTGGGTTTTGGTGAAAAACTCAAATTTTGCATTTTTAGCGGAAAACTTCAATTTTGGCGGAAAACCATATGTCTACGGTTTTGGCCAAAAAATTAATTTTTAAAGTTTCATCGAGAAAACTTGATTTTTTGATTTTACCCAAAAAACTTCATTTTGCGATTTTGTTGGAAAAATTCGATTTGACAGTTTTGTTGAAAAACTTCTATTTCAGTTTTGTCGAAAAACTTCATTTTCGGTTTTAGCAGACAACTTGTTTTTAAGATTTTGACAAAAAATAATAATAAAAAAAAACTATTTTTGTGATTTTTGAAGTTCTGGCGAAAAAACAATTTTCTAAATTTGAACAAATTTAAAATTTCAATATGTATTTAAGTATTGTATAATATTTGTGTTAATCAAAATAAATGAGCTTTCTAAATTTGAACAAATTTAAAATTTCAATATGTATTTAAGTATTGTATAATATTTGTGTTAATCAAAATAAATGAGCTAAAATTTAAGTTCTATAAAATTTAGGGCTTACATTTTTGAACTCTATTTCAAAAATAAGGATTATGGCTAAAGATGTTGAATAGAAGGTTAGGATTAACCCTGTTAAATTGTACTCATATTAACATCCCAAATTACATCCAACCTAAACCACTTGTTTCAGTTTCATGATCTTCAATCGATATCTACAAAATATTTTTGAAAATTTTTCTTAATGAGGAGGGATTTTAACAGCTAAGTTTTCAAACTCTAAAATCTTGAAATAATAACGTACAATCAACCGATGCCGTCCATTTTCAATCAACTATGGGACCCACTAGTGGGGTATCCTTATCAGACAAATACAAAAATCTCCAAAACACACAAATCAAAAAAAAAAGAAAAAAAAAACGAAACGCTTTTTGAATTTCTCCACCGGCGAAGACACACACCGATTCAAAATCCCTCCTCCTCCTCCTCGAAGAAGAAGAAGAAGAAAGAGCCTTCCTTTCACAGAGAGAGAGAGAGATCTCCGGGTGAAAAGACGTTGACTTTAATATAACCCTCCAAGTCTCTCATCAGAGGACCATCAATCAACTCTTCGGGAAGCTGAACACAAAATCGAGATTTAATTTAAATGGTATTAATTCAAAATTCCACTTTTCTGTTTTTGCCATAGTGTTGTCGTGTCTCTTTGTATTCTTCAGCTACAAAAAGCTTTTGACTTGTGTAAGATTTTGGTTTGACTATGTCTTAGCTCCATTCAAGAGGAGGCTTATACTCTTTCAAAGTTCTCGTTTTTTTTTATATATTTGAAGTAACTTTTGCCTAAAGCTGCTAAATTGATAATTGGTTTGCTCTTGGACCCGATGTTGATGTTGTTAAATGTAATGCAGGCTGCTCCGGTTATAATAGTGGGCTCGCATGTGTGGGTTGAAGATCCGCATTTAGCATGGATAGATGGACAAGTCACTCGCATCGATGGTCAAAACATTCATGTCAGAACTAAGAAAGGCAAAACCGTAAGATTCCAACTTTTTTGTTTTTTGTTTTTACTTGTATCAACGAGGAGCTATTGCATGTGGGTGAAGTCTATAAAGAGTTGTTGGAATAATTGAGCTGGTGAATTTACACTTTCAAAATGGGGGTACTGTCATAAATTCAATAGTCACGTTATAACCCTAGGTTGCAAGCTTTTAACTTCTGCATTTGAAAGTAAATGTAGGTTATTGTGCTTTTTAAGTGCTGTGATATAACTAAATAGCATACTTAATAGAGGAGAGGAGATCTGGAAAAGAAGTTATTTTTGTGGACTGAATGTCAATAAGGACAATGTTTTCTCGGACTATGGTGTAGAGTATACAAAGCTTGCAAGCTAGCTTTATATTTGGCAGTTATCTTGATATGTTGTTTCTCAAGCGTATAGGGAAACAACTCAATGTAGTATATTGCAGCATGAGATGTGCTAGCACAATTGTTTCTCAAGCGTATCAGTTTCCACTATATACGCTGTTCCACACAACTCATTTTCATGATATATATTCATGGTCCTTCTCACATATTGTCATGTCGATTTTCAGGTTGTGACGAGTGTATATTTTCCCAAGGATACTGAAGCTTCACCTGGTGGTGTAGATGACATGACAAAGCTTTCATACTTGCATGAGCCCGGAGTCTTACAAAACCTTGAGACGAGATATGAACTCAATCACATCTACGTAAGCAATCTCTTAAGCCATTTATCTAAGATAAGCTATTTTTATACTGATTAGCACTGTGTTACTTCTGTAGACATACACAGGGAATATCTTAATTGCAGTTAATCCATTCCAAAGACTGCCTCATCTTTATGCAACCGATATGATGGAACAATATAAAGGAATTGGACTTGGAGAACTAAGTCCTCATGTTTTTGCAATCGGTGATGCTGCATACAGGTTTGTGCATGTTCACACCCATCTTTTTCTTATCATACTTGTATCTATCTCGTGAGATCACTTGCTGATTTTGTCACGGTGTAAGATATTAGGGCGATGATTAATGAAGGGAAGAGCAATTCGATTTTGGTAAGTGGAGAAAGTGGTGCTGGTAAAACCGAGACGACGAAGATGCTCATGAGGTACCTTGCCTTTTTGGGAGGGAGGTCTGGTGTTGAAGGAAGAACAGTTGAACAACAAGTCTTAGAGGTTTGTTTTATTTACTCTTTCATGATTAATGGGGAGTATTCCATTTATGGATGTATACGACTTAATGCTTATATCCCCACTTAAATATTGCAGTCCAATCCAGTTCTGGAAGCATTTGGCAATGCAAAAACTTTACGGAACAACAATTCGAGGTGTGCATTCACCATCTTTCCAAATCAGCGATTAGTTAGTTACTAGGCTTTGTTGTTAAATGCTTGGTTTGGAAAAAATATTGAACATAGTTTTTAATTATTCTCGCAGTCGCTTTGGTAAATTTGTTGAAATCCAATTTGACAAGCATGGAAGGATATCTGGGGCGGCTATCAGGACTTATCTGCTTGAGAGGTCTCGTGTTTGCCAAATCTCAGACCCTGAGAGAAACTACCATTGTTTTTACCTTCTTTGTGCTGCTCCACCAGAGGTATCTCAAAATGTTGATTGACACATTATGTGCTTGTTCATCCTACGTGTACTCATTTTTTTTTTTGGCAATTTTGCAGGACATAAAGAAGTACAAGCTGGGAAACCCACAGTCGTTCCACTATCTAAATCAGTCAAGCTGTTATGAACTGGATGGTGTTGATGATGCTAGTGAATACCTTGAAACCAGAAGAGCTATGGACGTAGTTGGAATCAGTAACGAAGAACAGGTCCTCAAATCTTGAGTTTTGTCAGGTTTTCTTTCAAGGCTATTTCCATGTTAGTGTCTGACATGTAAAGTAATATTTTCAGGAGGCAATCTTCAGGGTGGTTGCTGCGATTCTTCATCTTGGTAACATTGATTTTGGACTAGGGGAAGAGATTGATTCCTCGGTCATCAAGGATGAAAATTCACGATTCCATCTTAACTTGGCCGCAGAGCTACTTATGTATGCTCCTTCTTTCCTTACTGTATTTGAAACTCTATTTTTTTTCCATCTTCATCGGGCTAATGTTCTCTGTATTGTGCACATGTTATGACAGGTGTAACGCCCAGAGCCTAGAAGATGCTCTTATTAGACGAGTGATGGTAACACCTGAAGAGATTATCACGAAAACTCTTGATCCCGATAATGCAATTGCGAGTAGGGATACCCTGGCAAAGACTATATATTCTCACTTGTTTGACTGGTAAAGCAAATTATTTCCCTCTTCTATTTCCCATTCTGGCATTTGCATATATATTTGTCATAATGCATTGTCCTTTGGTTTACAGGATCGTGAATAAAATCAATACTTCCATCGGGCAGGACCCAAGGTCAAAGTCAATTATTGGAGTTCTGGATATCTATGGGTTTGAAAGTTTCAAGTGCAATAGGTAACGTTTTTTTTTTTTTTGCTTTCACATTTACTCCATTTCATTCCTAGGGTGTAGGGAAGATCAATATCAAAATTTAATAGGAAAATACGAGTTAGATGTGAAGTTTAGTGATATTAAGTGGGTGTTACATACAGTTTCATGTAATGTGTGTCAAGATGTTGGAAGGATATCTATTATCGAAGTTGTAGCTGATTTTCATGTACGGCTTATGATACAGTTTTGAGCAATTCTGCATCAATTTCACGAATGAAAAACTGCAGCAGCATTTTAATCAGGTTAGTCAGTTTTGTATTATCCTAATTGGCCAGCGTCTTCACCTCTTGATAAGTAGATTGTACTTATTCTGGTATGGTATCACACTTTTGCAGCATGTTTTTAAGATGGAGCAGGAAGAGTACACCAAAGAAGAGATCGACTGGAGCTACATAGAATTTATTGATAACCAAGATGTTCTTGATTTAATTGAAAAAGTATGTTTCTCCTTAATTTTACCAGTTTATGATATTTGATTCCTTGATGGTAAACCGTATTAGTGTTTAGGAGAAGAGATTTTGTTCCCTGCAAACTTATGTTATGCTTTCCCTTTTCTAATGTTGAAATTGCGTGTCTTCATCAGAAACCAGGAGGAATCATTTCACTTCTAGATGAAGCCTGGTATGCTTTAACTTTCTCAGATTGACTTCTATGCCTTTCTCATAATGCTATCCACTCATGTTTTTTGGTTGGTTCGACACAGCATGTTTCCCAAGTCTACACATGAAACCTTCTCCAATAAGTTGTTCCAGACGTTCAAAGGTCACGAGAGATTTTCCAAACCGAAGCTCTCTCAGACTGATTTTACGATATCGCATTATGCAGGAGAGGTACAGTATTTGCTTCTTTGTGGCTTTTTTCTTTCTCTCAATAGAATTGAAGTTGAAGCTTTCTGTTCTTAATATGTTTCCTACATTTGCAAGGTTACTTATCAATCAAACCATTTTATCGACAAGAACAAGGACTATATAGTTGCTGAACATCAGGCGCTGTTTACTGCATCTAATTGCTCCTTTGTGGCTGGTTTGTTCCATGCGCTTCATGAAGACTCATCCAGGTCATCGAAATTTTCTTCCATTGGGTCACGGTTCAAGGTATTGCATTTAAAATTGCTAAATATGCATTGCCAGTTTTAAAAGTAAGTTTATTTATGTTACTTACTATATCGCAGCAACAACTTCACTCGCTGATGGAAACACTGAATGGTACAGAACCTCATTACATCAGATGTATAAAGCCGAATAATATTCTCAAACCTGGTATCTTTGAGAATTTCAACGTCATTCATCAATTACGTTGTGGGGTAAGGAATACAGTATTCCTTTTGTATTAATATTTTCCTTTTATTAATGTGATCACCAACACATCATAATTAACATACTTAATTTAACACAAAATATCTCTATATATTCTTAGTATCATTAAACGCCATGTTTTCCACATAAACTTACAACTAGTTGCATTTTCAGGGTGTTCTTGAGGCCATTAGGATCAGTTGCGCTGGTTATCCTACCAGACTTGCCTTCTACGACTTTCTTGAACGTTTTGGTCTCCTTGCTCCAGAAGTTTTGGATGGAAAGTGAGTCTCTCTCTCTGAGGTTTCTGCATCTCTAGTGAAAACACTTTTGTTGAAACTAACATCAGTATGCTAAGCAGTTGTATCATAACTTTTACAGTTATGATGATGAAGTAGCTTGCCAAATGATTCTTGATAAGAAAGGTCTGAGGGACTACCAGGTGTGATATACTTTTTCATTGTGGCTTGTTTCTTTCTTTCCGATTTTTCTTTTATCCAGTTTCATGTCATGGTCTTGATATTCTGGGATAATAACCTGTTCTAAAAGAAAAGAAGTATCCTTTTCATTGTTGTTATTATCGACATTGTCAGTATATTGTTCAGGGATCACATACGTACCTTTATCATGTTGTTCCCAGGTTGGAAAGACAAAGATTTTCCTTCGAGCTGGTCAGATGGCTGAACTAGATGCTAGGAGAGCTGAGGTTCTTGGAAATGCTGCCAGAGTCATTCAGAGGCAATTCCGCACATGGATTGGCCGAAAGAAATTCCGTTCTATTCGAAACGCTGCAATTGTATTGCAATCGTTCCTACGAGGTATTTTTCTGCGCATCAGTACTCGAAATGCTGCAATAGTTTAGGCTGTTCACTCACAACTATAGGGCTTAACCGTTAATTTCTCATTGCCTCTTTTCATTTCCATCTGTTTATCCTTTCTTCTTGACCAGCTGCTTGTTTTCTGCTTGCTCATTTCTTCTCTTTTTCTATTGGTGGTGGTGGCTGGTAGTTTAAAGGTGTTGAATATTTTTTTTCGAATTGCAGGCGAGATTGCCCGGACAGTACACAAAAAACTGATAATCGAAGCTGCAGCTCTAAGATTCCAGAAAAATTTCCGTCGGTACATCGCCAGGAAATCTTTTGTAACCAACAGATCAGCTGCAATCGTGTTGCAGACTGGCTTTAAGGGCATGATTGCACGTAATGAATTCAGGTTAAGAAGGCAAACAAAAGCTGCCATAGTGATTCAGGTATGTCACATTTTCCTTATTGCTGAGAGGGAGATAAACAAACTTTGGTGACTGTTCTTTTTGATGCATAAAAGCTTCCTTTCATTTTCAGGCTCATTGGCGTGGTCAGCGAGCATACGCATATTACATAAGACTTAAGAAGGCGGCAATAGTCACTCAATGTGCCTGGAGATGCAGACTTGCTAGGAGAGAGCTTAGAATGCTGAAATTGGTTGGATTCAATCCTTTATAACTTTTTCTTTGCATGGATTTACTTATTCAGCTGTTCACTCTCATTTTTATATTGATTTAGGCTGCAAGAGAAACTGGTGCTCTTAAAGATGCTAAAGATAAATTGGAGAAGCGGGTGGAAGAGCTTACCTGGCGTTTGCAATTAGAGAAGCGATTAAGGGTAACTTTATTGTCAATTTTTTTTTTTTTTTTTGGAAATATCTTTAGGTTAAACTATCATAGTTAATTGCTAAGTTTGTATTATATTGTTTTATCTTTTTTTGCTGATAAGCAGACTGATTTGGAGGAGGCAAAGGTGCAAGAAGTTGCAAAGCTGCAAGAGGCTTTGCACACCATGCGGTCACAGTTGAAAGAAGCAACTGTAATGGCATTAAAGGAACAGGAGGCTGCTCGAATGGCAAATGAAGAAGCAAGTTCAGTAAAAAAGGAACCTGTTGTTGTTGAAGATACAGCGAAAATCAAGTCTTTGAGCAACGAAATTGAGAAGCTAAAGGTAAATAACTGACATCCTTATATCCAAATATACTGGAGATGTAATTGCGCAGTAGACTACAAAATAATGTTTCAGGATTTACGAAAGTAAATGCTTTATGGTGTTAGCCTCCAAATTTGATTGTTCATGCCGTTGATCTAAAATCTGGACATGGTCCTAACCATGCAGGGAATTTTGTCATCAGAAACACATAGGGCAGATGAAGCAACGCAGGCTTATCGCAGTGCATTAGTCCAAAATGAGGAATTAAGTAAGAGACTTGACGAAGCTGGAAAAAAAATAAACCAGCTTCAAGATTCTGTTCAGAGGTTTGTATTTGCATCTCCATGTGAAACTTCCTTATATTCTTTATACAAATATGCTCCCCTATATTGTTTTCTGGATGACAATATATATTCATGAATTCTAGGGTAAATAAGCTTCTCTTTTCTCGTTTAATGCATTTAGAGGTTTCAATAGTATCAGGTATTGCATTTAGTGCATATTTTTCTCTAAAATAGGAAGTCTGACAAAGATTTTCTTCCTCTGAATTAGATTCCAAGAAAAAGTCTCTAATTTGGAGTCAGAGAATAAGGTACTCCGGCAACAGTCTCTTGCTCTCTCACCAGCTAGTAGAGCTTTGGCCCTAAGACCAAAAACTACCATAGTTCAGGTACTACCGGACACCGGCTATGTCTTTGCATACAACTTCTTAACAGTGCATATGTCATGTTTCGTTTTTCCTTGTAGATGCAGAGAACTCCCGAGAGATTTAATTTCTCCAATGGAGAAACAAAACAAGTTCAGGTATTTTAATAAACGAATACCATTTACAGTGATGGATGTTTGATACTTGATCATTTTCTCCAGGAACCTGAAACTGAGGATAGGCCCCAGAAATCGCTTAATCAGAAACAGCTGGTAGCTATCACTTTGAAGTCTGGTCACATATTTTATTTGTGTCGCTATGCATTTTGCAGTCTCTTTATATGAGTCTTTTTTTCTCCATCTTGCAGGAAAACCAGGAGCTACTACTAAAGTCTATCTCGGAAGATATTGGATTTTCTGAAGGCAAGCCTGTTGCTGCATGCCTGATATATAAGTGTCTGATACACTGGAGATCTTTTGAAGTAGAAAGGACCAATATATTTAATCGTATAATCGAGACTATAGCATCCGCCATCGAGGTAGTTTCAATGTTCTTTCTTACCAATGCCAATGTTATGTGTGGTCTCATGCTATATTTTTACATTTTTACAGATGCAGGAAAACGACGATGTACTATGCTATTGGTTATCCAATTCCGCCACACTTTTAATGTTGCTTGAACGCACTCTGAAAGCCGGTAACATACCTCCCTCGAGACATCGGGCCATGTCTACATCTTTGTTTGGACGGGTATCTCAGGTGGTTAGAAGTGTTTACGTGTCTCTCTTAAATTGCTTTAATTCAATTAATCTCACTTTTTCTCTCATGGAACTATTTGGATAAATAGAGTTTCATAGGCTCTCCACAAAGTGTTGGATTCCCATTCATGAATGGAAGGGCGATTGGTGGTGGGCTAGACGAACTACGTCAAGTGGAAGCTAAATATCCTGCTTTGCTTTTCAAGCAGCAGCTCACCGCTTACCTAGAAAAGATTTATGGAGTGATCCGAGACCGGATGAAGAGAGAGATTGCGCCTTTGCTTGCTGTTTGCATTCAGGTAGGCATTATTAGCTTTGGTCTCACAGCTTATATAATCTATTCTCCTGAGTCTGGTTTTGTTTTGATGTTTGATGGAAACAGGCACCAAGGCAACCACGTTCTGGTTTAATAAAAGGACGCTCACATAATAATTTTGAGGCTCAAAAAGCGCTAAGTGCTCATTGGCAAAGCATTGTCACATGTTTAAACGGCCACTTGAGGACTATGAGGGCCAATTATGTGAGGAAAATAAAATTTTCAGCCAAAGCTGTAGTAATGTGTTTGCTTCTCATTAATTTTGAAGCTTTCTAAAACTGCAGGTGCCTTCGTTGCTAATTTCCAAAGTGTTCGGGCAGATATTTTCATTTATCAATGTTCAGTTGTTTAACAGGTAAATGTGTTATAGTTGCAACTGTTTGTGTTGCTGTATATCGAACATGTCCACTTATGTTTTTCCCTTTTATGTGTAGCCTTGTTTTGAGACGTGAATGCTGCTCGTTTAGCAACGGAGAGTATGTAAAAACAGGACTTGCAGAGCTTGAAAAGTGGTGCCATGATGCAACTGAGGAGGTAATAGATGTCTCAAATCCTCTCTGCATTTTTTTCCAACAGTTTTCTTATTAAAAGATGCTCTGTCGGTTTGTTTCTAGTTTGCTGGTTCGGCTTGGGATGAACTAAAACACATCAGACAAGCTGTTGGCTTCTTGGTTATACATCAGAAGCCTAAGAAAAGCTTAGACGAGATAACTACTGAACTTTGTCCGGTTAGTCAAAAATATTATTTTAAATAATCTTTTTCTTGATCTGTTCATCTGTAAGTAAATTTCTTGTTTCTCTGCAGGTGCTTACCGTGCAGCAACTTTACAGGATCAGTACTATGTATTCAGACGATAAATACGGAACACATAGCGTATCTTCCGAGGCAAGTGAATATTGTTATAAGAAAATCCAAAGCTAAGTATGTTACTTAAAAAATTTGATATGACACAAAAGAATGGCTATGCAGGTGATGGCAAGCATGAGGCAGACGGTTTCAGAGGATACCAACAAGTCATTTTTACTAGACGACGATTCAAGGTAAAACATTTACTAGGACAAAAAGGAAACAGTAAGGATTCATCTTAAAAGATTTGATCTTTTGATAATTTTTGTCTCTTGGTTTTTATTTTTTGCAGCATCCCATTCTCGCTTGAAGACATCTCGAAATCGATGCCAAACGTAGAGGTTGCAGAGATCGATCCTCCTCCATTGATTCGCCAAAACACCAGCTTCATGTTCTTGTTGGAAAGGTCAGACTGAAGTAGTCACTACTCGTCTTTACCGAATGGATCTCTAGGACTTTTTCAGATTAGGAGATCAGTGTTGTGCTATAGAAACAGAGCCTGTATATAGGCCTTCTTTGCCAGTGGCTTTCTGGTTACATTATGCTATTATTAGGGGTACAATAGGCAGGAAAACCCCCTTTTTTTTTATAAACCTACCATTGCAAGTTTGCAACTGTTATTTGTGAATTGTTACTTGTCATCATAACTAATGAAATTTTATTACTTATCAATACATTGCAATTTAGAGGTTTAATCTCATTACCTTGTTTTTTGTATCTTACTGCTGCCGTCAATTGTGAGCATATGACCAATCTAAGACATCAAAATGTGAAACTTCTAAAACACATTTTGAAACTGCCGACTGTGAAACTAAGCTATCATATCAAATGGTAGTTTAGAGAGTGTGCCAGCTGATTTGTTCCAGGAAGCAGACTCATTTTGGTTACTCAGGACAAGTTATTGAGGAAACTGAAGTAAAACATGTGTACGAAGTTGGGTTCTTAACTGGTATAGGGAAAGAGGAGTGGGAAGCTACACTGCTTAAACTAAATGCAAAGCAATGTAAAGATATTGTGGAAGCATCACAAAAATAGAGAAACCTACACATGAGTGTGAAGAATCACCTGTATCAAAGCCCCTTTCATCTTTGTTTAGTTTCCTCAGTGATAAATGATATAATATGTGGCCAGAACATGTTAATATGTTGGTACTGAAACTGTGATGACAGTATAGGACTAACCGGTCAATACTTTTTAAAGTTTTATCAAACAGTTTATGATGGTAGCATTTTTGGTCAAGGGACACACGTGGCGTTGTGTGTGTTTTAACTCTTACGCAAATTTGACTTACAAACATGGAGGGGGAAAAAGGTAATGTTAGCTGATAAATGAAAGAACCATTGAGCTTCTTCATTCAGCCAGTGCCATTCAAATGCAACCGGTTATGACCATCATTACCTAGCTATTGCCCATCGTCTTACATAGAAGGAGCACACCCAAACATAGAGCAAAAGCCATTAGTTTCAAGGTTTCGGAGCTAAAACGCTCTGTGTAGATTGTTCTGACACTCCTCATCCCTCGATCAAGCGTATTCAATATCTTAGGTTTCTGGATGCAAGCACATAGCTGTACCTATTAAACGAAATAAAAGGAAGTTAGCTTTGCGTATAGAGATTGAGAGAATAAGGATTACAGTAGAGGGTTGTTTTACCTCTTCACTACGTCTTCCTGATGGAAAACGAGTGAATTGACTTAAAAACTGATTCGGTTGGAAGCAAGGGCTGAGATCAAGGTCATCAACAGAATGATCAACTGAAAGGGAGAAAGTTTCTAAGGACATGCAGCCATGTGAATATAGGTGCTTAATGCTCAATGGAAGCTCTGAAAGTGATTTTAGTTTCATGCAATAGTTGAGGCAGAGAGTTATCAGCGAGGATAGGTCTTTGATGCTTGTAGGCACTGTTTCAAAATCGTGGCGACTGATATCTAAATACGTCAACTTTGTAAAAAACCGAAGCTGATCCGACAATGTCTCGACATGTTTGCAGTTGTCAAGACGAAGCTCAAGCAAATTGTATTTTCCATGGTCTTGTTCTGCCTGCGAAATGCTCACCAATGTGTGGAGGTTGGTACAATCAGAAAGTGTGAGCGTCTCCAGCTGATATAGTTGTGGCAAAGCTTCAAGTCTACGACAGTTACAAAGCCTCACATGTTTTAACTTCGTAAGATGAGTCATTGATGAAGGTAAACCCCTGAAGAAGTTTCCACTTAGGTTCAACTTCTCTAGAACTTGCATGTGATGAATGTCATCTGGTATTTCTTCGATGTTTAAGTTGATTAGATTTAGCTCCATCAACCAGGGAAAATATGAAAAGCTATAACACTCGAAAGGATCCCTTTGCTCACTGCAGTTAACTTGCACGATGTGAAGCAACTTAAAATTGTAGGGATGTGACATGAGCCTAGCTGTTTGCTGCTCCAACAACATTACTTGATGAGGGATATGCTGCTCAGAAACAAACGAAAAATGTTGTGCATATCCTCCAATAACCTTCAACTCAATTTTTAAGTTCCCCTTGATTGATAGATTTGTAAGAGAAATGTCTCGAGACTCTTCTGCTAACGGTTCTGCATCAAGAAAATCCATGTGGACCGATCTAACGTGCAAGCTTCTTCTGCCTTCAAAGAAAGTAGCTTCGGATTCCCTTACTATGATAATTAGATTCTTTAGCCCATCACAGTTGGATAGATCAAGTTTTTGTAGTCTAGGTAGGCTACAAATGGACTCTGGAATCCTTGTCAGGGAAATGCAACCTTCCAGCATCAACTCTTCGAGATACACTGCTTCCTTAAGATCTGGAAGTTCTTTTAGGTACATAGATCCAGTAAGATTCAGCCTTTTCAAATGCGAAAGTCTCTGACATTTGATGAAACAAAACATAAGGAACATGTTGGAAAACATTTAAAATCCCATGTACAAGATTAGTTTTGTTGGGAAACATACCGGGGGACTTCCACTCCAAAGAGTTGTGAGCTTGCTGTTACACAGAATTACTTCTACAAGACAATCTGTGTTGATACTGGAAGGCAAGGTTGTGTAAGGATATGCATCCCACTGTAGCAATCTAAGTTTATAAGGTTGTAAAATTTCGTTTGGATTGCCCTGTGTCCTTGAATCTAAACTTTTGTAACGCCTGTGGTTGTAAATTTTCAGATATTTGAGATTCTCCATCTGCATGAAAACTTTCCAGTCTATATGATTAGGCCTTTCGGAAACATCTAGCACGATGCCTTCAGTTCTTGTCGTTCCCTGATATAATATATATGTCACACTTTATCAAAAAAGAGAAATCATGGCATATAGCCAACATAGAAAAAGAAGAAGCAAAAGACACATTTGTGGACGGCTTACTGCTTTGTCTGCAAGTCGACATATGTCGTACCACTGCCACAAGATTGGTTGTAGGGAAAGGTCGTTGCCTGATTCGTTCCGTCTTCCCATTTTCTCCAACAAATGGTGCATGGCTATACGGCCATTAGTAGATAAATCGATGAGAGACTTTTCCGCTAAAACCCGTATCCCATCTTCACCACGGTGGAGAAGAGACTTGACACGCGAGACAAGTTCTCCATTGAAAAGGCATGCCACATGAAGAAAAGCAGTC
Source organism: Brassica rapa (assembly GCF_000309985.2). Taxonomy (NCBI): domain Eukaryota; kingdom Viridiplantae; phylum Streptophyta; class Magnoliopsida; order Brassicales; family Brassicaceae; genus Brassica; species Brassica rapa. The sequence continues at coordinate 40,975,290 of NC_024803.2, read as the reverse complement.
TTACTAAGTTCGTCCAAGCTCTCGTAGCTAATATTTAATATTCTTGGAATATTATCGTAAGGAGTCTTTTCAAAGGAACGTAAAGCCTTATCCCACTCCATTTCGGACTTCCCTCGGAGAGAACTTCCCAAAGCCTTGACGGCCAAAGGAAGACCTTGAGCAAGTTTCGAAGCACGACTTGAAAAATCTGAGTAGACACTAGAAGGTGGTTGTCCTCCTTTAAAAGCAATCTGCTGGAAGAGTAGGAGTGCTTTATCATCATCCAAGTACTCAACGTCGTACACTTCACAGGAGTTAAGCAAGCTCTTATCCCGCGTGGTTATGACGATTCGGCTCCCTGGTGCAAACCACTGAACCTCTTTTGCCAAGGCATCAAGCTGTCTAACATCATCAACGTCATCAAAGACGAGAAAAACTTTTGCGTTTCTAAGCCTGAACTCAAGTTGTTGTCTTCCGTGTTCAACGCTTTCCAGCATGACATTCTTTTCACGGAAGATACTAGAAAGAAGTTGATTTTGTAGATGTAAGAGACCATGTTCTCTACAGAGTTTCGCAACGTTCTCCATGAAATAATGATGAGGTGAAAATCCAAGTTTATGGGTTTCGTAGAGATACTTTGCTATAGTGGTTTTACCAATGCCTCCTGTTCCAACGATTCCTATGATACGAGCATCATCCTTGGAGTCCATGTCCAAGAGAGGGCTGAGAACTTTCACGTGAGCTCTCATCCCGACAACATCACGGAAACGTATTGGCAACATAGATAACAACCGGCTTGAAATGTTTTGAACTATTTCTTCAATCATCGTGGCATCGTCCGAGCTGAAACGGAAATTAAGAGATCTCAATAAACTCACCGGCGCTCGATATGTTTTGAAATAATAATAACTAGGTGTTGCCATAATCTTACAATAATAGTAATAGTCTATCTGTTTCATATTAAGTGTCTTGTAGAAAAAAATATTGTTGCAAAATAAGTGTAACATTTCAATTTTATTTTTCTATTGGTTGAAATATGATTAGGGGTAGGGTAATGATGATTTTATATAGAAAATATGTAAAATTAAATATTTTCTTAATCTGTATGCACAAATCTAAAATGAAAATTAATATAAGCAGAGAGAGTAATAAAAATCATACAATTTTGAGGATTCCATGCCCTTTCGGTTGGCTATATCCTTGAGAGCTTTTTTCCAACCAGGAACCTTCTCAGTCATTCGTAAAGAGAAACTTTCTAGGAGCTGCTGATGTCTGACATCGGAAGGTTTTACTTCATAGAAAATCGGAAAAACTTCAATCTCCTTGTTCTCGACAAGTTCCATGATCAACTGAAGCTCATCTAGGCACCAGCTTGAAGTAGCGTAGTTCTTGGAGATAACCACGACAGCAAACCTTGATGTCCGGATGGCTTGGCAGAGTTCGTCGGTAATGGAATCTCCTGGCTCAAGCCTCCGATCGTCTTTGAAGGTAAAAATTCCCCTGATGGAAAGTGATCCGTACAAATGGCCAACGAATATTTTGCGGGTGTCTGGTCCTCGGAAGCTGATGAAGACATCGTACTTCAAGCTTCGATCCGAAGCCATTCGGTTCTGAACTGGATCCATATGGATTAAGAGTTGAAGACTCAAATAATGAGGTTGAAAGTAGAGGCAGCTTTAAGTCCAACTTGTTTCTTCTAACAACCCCCACCACCAAGCTAAGTTCAAAAAAAAAAAAAAAACCCCACCAACTCCACTGGAGGCAAATTTTAAAATGTTTTTTTTTTTTTGTCTTCTTCACTGTCCTTTAAAATTTAAAGAAGCAAATATTATTCAAAGAAGGGACCTAGTTTTTTTTTTTCTCAATCTCTTAGAGACCTTCCGATCATAAGCGATGAAGTTCGATGTATTCCTCAGTTTCAGAGGAATCGACACCCGAAGAACTTTCGTTAGCCATCTTCTCCTTGCACTGTTTAAAAAGCAGTTCAAGACTTTCAGACAAGAAGAAGAGATGCCATGGAATCAACCAGCTTCCACTCAAGTGCTCGAGGCAATTGAAAACTCCAAAATAGCGATCGTGGTCATATCGAAGAACTACACTGCTTCAGTCTCGTGCCTCGACGAACTGGCGAAGATAGTCGAGTGTGAGGAGAAACAATCGCTGGTGATGATTCCAGTCCTACACGAGGTGGATCCTTCAGATGTTTTAGAGCAAGCACAGAATCTTGATGGAGATATCAACAACAACTGGGAGACGGTGGAGAGATGGAGAAAGGCACTGGCCAGTATGATTAAGACCTATCAACAACTATACTCTCATTGGTAATAAATTAAGATTAACTATACATCTGCTGGGTTTATATTACAAACTAATTCTTGACCTCTCCAACTGCATCATAGGGAGGATGGAGACTCAAGTGAGGATGGAGACACAGACGCTTTCATTATTTTTAGAGTTATGCTCCACGTTTCTAAACGTTTGAAACCACCCGAGAAAATGGCACAGACTATGTATTATTGTCACTGGATGATACCTGAAAAAACTGGATTTCTCACCAAGGGGATCATGCTTGTTAGAGATGTTTTCAGGAAGATAGCTGGGAGAATTATGTATGCAGAAAAGCTTATTAGTGTCGTCAACCCTAGTACGCCTGCAAGGAGCCCTGCGTACGTGCAAAAAGACAAGTATGTTACGGGCAACGAGTTGTCTCAATTGGCTCCATCTATTGATTTCGATAGCCTTGTTGGGATGGATCGGCAAATGAAAGCAGTGGACGCACTGCTGCTTAATATGGATTCCGAAGAAGACGGACTTGGAGAAATGGGCATTTGTGGTGAGGAAAGAGTTGGCAAAACAACACTTGCGAGATGTGTTTACCAAAAGGTCTCACCACAGTTTCAAGATCACTACTACTTTGAGTATCAAACCGCACACTCTTTTGGTTCAACCTGTTTGCTAGAGAAAATCGCAAGAGCTGGTCTATCGGCAAAAGTAGCTGTTAGACCGGGTGAAGAGTTAGAGAGATTCGATGAACTTGTGAATGCGAATCTTGGACATCGGAAGGTTTTGCTTATTGTAGATATCCATCTCTATGACACTGGCCAACTCGAAAATATCAGAAACATTGCTCGTCGGTTTGGTCCAGGGAGTAGACTGATATACGTCACCCAGTCCAATCGTGTGCTACTCAAGTGTGGAGTCAAACACCTCTACAAAGTTGAGACTCTAAGATATGATGAAGCTCTTCAGCTCTTTTCACAATTTGCCTTCAAACAGGAACACGTCCCTAGGGAGTACTTCCGGCTCTCCATTCGTGCTGTCCTGATTACAGGTCGTATTCCACTGACCCTAAAAGTATTCGGCTCCTTCCTACGCGGGAAAACCGTCAGTGAATGGGAATCCGAGCTATGTAGACTTGAAGCATCGCAGGATAACTGCGTTGCAAAAGTTTCTAGCTATATCGGAAATGCCTTCTCTTGAAGAAGATGGCTATGCATGTTATGTTACTTCTTCCCTCTTGGATGATCAATATGCTGTTCATAGACGCTATGTTGCTTTCTATCTTTCACTATTTTGTGTATGTTCTAAAGATTGTGCATCGTTGTTTTATGGTCACTACTTATGAGTTCTTGAAGCCGCTTTCGTCCCATGACAGGCAGGCCTTACGGAGAATCCGTAAGTAGCTGACTAAAATGTGGCTTTGCCTTTCTGTTTTTTTTTTTCTTGTTCTTGGTCATGTAAGGAAGGTATCAAACTCTTTTCCTTGTAAATAAAGAACTTTTAATCGACTCTTCTTCTCCCATTGCCAATATTGCTACGGTTATCCTTTAAGTGGAACGTTATGCCTGACTAGATCATCTTGAAAATGGATGAATATGAATTTTGGGAAATCAAAGAGAAGAGACTATCACAGAGTTAACCACATATGATTCATGGTACAAAAAAACAAAACAAGATAGGAAGCTTGAAGTCTTTTTTTCATCGTTCAAAACGTGAAATAAAATAAAAGCCAAGAAGAAGCGAACTAACAGCCAAGGATGACTTCCCTTTTGTGGGAATATAAACAGCACCAGATTCCAACCGTCTCAGATATGGACAGAGAAGTGGTGTGTGTTCCCACCTCCATGCATTTGCCTCAATGCCGTCAGAAACAGAGATTATGTCGGATCCAGATGTGGTTGAACAACCAAGGTCGTTGCTGATCTGCAGCTGATGAGCCACGAATCCATACATGTTTCCCTTGGTGTCTTTTTGTTGGATTGACATGTCATGTTTTGGCTCTCTAGATTCTTGAAACTTTTTGGTAAGAATCTTGCACCAGATCCTCTAGGTCGTTTAAGAGCGTGAACATGTCGAGATTCATGAAGATACAGCTGTTATATAGTACCAACAATGATTTAAATTTAGTGACTAAACCAGAATGAGACAGGTGAAACTCCTAGCTAGATACTATTACCTTACGCGCTTTGATTAGTTTGTTTTGAGTCTCTAGCTTTGCACGTTGCTCCCTCCTCCTCATAATTGCATGGAACTGCTTCACATTGACAAAGACAGGCTCATCTTCAATGAGGTCCAGTGGTAAAGGAACCCGACCCACCATTTGGGGATTCCATACCTGCAGAAAGTTTTCAAGTCTATTGAAAAATCCCATGGAACTGCTTCAGAGCATAAGGTTCCATTCATTACTTACTGTTGCATGTGGAAGGTAACCACCAAAATGTGGATCAGCACAAGGAAAGAAGAAGTTGGCCTGAAACAAGAGAATGACACAAGATGTTCAGTTAACCATCACAAGTTCTGTTTTATCATTACTGATAGTAGGTTTACAAATACCTTCCCAGGAGCAAAGTGAATATCTGAGATTCTTGTCGTGTGGGAGGAGCCTGATCTTATATTATTTGGAATTACCTTCCTTTGAGTTTCTTCAAAGCCTCTACAAACATCTGAAGAAGAAAAGAGAGACAAGATCAAAAGATTTACCAAAGATCAGGCCATTACATAACAAAACCATGCCAGTACATGTTATCAACAGTAACAAGAACTGAATAGACCCTGAAGTTCTTTAAAAAATGGACCTGGTTGTGCTGAAAATGAAATTTGTCTTGAAGGGTTATCATCATCATCATCATCATCTGCGCTAGTTGCAACTTCAGTTGAGGATTGATCAGTGGACTGAGTTGAAGAAGAATCCTTGTCCTGGAAACCGATTTTAGTTGGGTTAAGTACATGTTTTGATCTCGCATGCACCTTCAAACTCAGTGATTCAGTCACATCATAACTGTGAACATTAGATTCAGTTGGAAGTCCCCATGAGATGGAAGTGTTCAGGTATGGTGGAGTTGAATGAGCCGTAGTAAATGAATCTTTCTTATCCATGTGACTCAGGCCAAAATATATAGCTTACTGGCTACAAAGAGGAAAAAACAGTCGTTATCAACTATCTATCATTCATCCATTGATCTAGGTTCTAAAGATTAGATTGTTGAAGAAGATATATACTTATATACACAGAGGTTGATACTTATATAACACTAAGATCGATAGAAACAGAAACTTCAAAGTCTACAATATTGAGAGAAAGAGATAGGGAGAGAGAGAGAGACCTTATGGATTCAATGAAGAACGAACGAGGAACACTAACTCAGAATGGTTTCTGCTTCTCACCTTCTTGCTCTCTCTCTTTTTCAGTCAGATAGATACTCAAAGAGTGTCTCATGTGTTGTGTATGTATAAATGTATGTCTTCTGATGCCTTGGTCTCCTCTCTCTCTCTCTCTCTCTCTCTGACCTTACTTCACTTAATATCTTTTCTTTTTGAACTCCATTAATATCTTTAGAGTAATTGCTCCATCCATGTATTTTAAGTACTCTGTACTCATATCTTTATGCACAGCAATTTTATCTTTATCCAACCACCTAACCTTTTTTAAGTAGCTTTTTTTGTTGCTACTGCTTGTTTCTTAATTCTTTTTCCCAATACTACTTTGACTTTTATTCGATTGCTAATGTTTTTGGCCACGTCAGATAATCCATCTCGCTAGGTTCCAAACAAAAAGTCAATGATCTTAATCCTTGATTAGTCCAGACGTTTAGTTTAATTAGAAAATAATAGAAAAGTATGGCATTATCTATTAACCTTACATTATCTCTTTGTGGCCTATTACTTTAGTGCGATTATTATGACTAGGTCGAAACCCGCGCTACGCTGCGGAAAATTATAACACATAAAATATTTTAAGAAAAAATTTCAATTTTTAATAATAAAAAATTACAATCTATTTAAATAATATTAACTTTGGTGATGTTTTAGTAGTTTTCAAGAATAAAATAATTTTAAAGTATTTTTGATAAGTAAGTAAAAGTTATAAATATTAACTTAGTATTTGGTACTTTTGATTAAAAACAATAATATAACATTATGATTGTTGGATATATGGAATAATTTGTTTTTTTTTAATAAAAACAATACAAAAGGAATAAAATGAGAGATTCTCTTGTTTAAGAGATTAAATAATTGTTTGAAAATCCACAAACTTGCCTATTTGAATATTTGATTGGACATATTAATTTGAAAACATACTTATTTTAGTCCTTTGAGATGTTTTTCATTCTTTTTTAAAAAAATTCCCAAACTAACAATGTTATAAAAAAGCCAAAAGGTTATTTTAACCAAGATGAACACTTGATATTAAGAAGCACAAAGGTAGAAACGTGTCTTTCAACTGTAGCGGAAAACATATCTACCTCTCTCGGTAGCAGAAAATATGGAATCAGCTCGCTTTTCCAGTAACACATTATACTCTTGTGTGTTTACTCTTCCCTCTAAATTTGGATATAGCCTGCCACTTGATTGTTCTGTTCAGTGGGACAAAAAACAGTAACTACTTGCTATTGAAATGCCCTTACTCCCTCTAGATTTGGTCTGCAACAGCTTCATCACTCATCTTAACCTCACCTATAAACTTTGGACTGAAAGTAACCATGGGCCCCATCTTCAAGCGATTATTGGTTCTAATAGAAAGGTGTTCACTGAAACAATCCAAGAAGAATAGATTCAATACTTTAAAAGGAAAAAAAAAAGATTGTTTAGGAATATAACTTTGTATCCTTCCTCTAGTTAAAACTTAAAACACAACATACTGCAATATAAGATATGGAACAGAGTTGTTCTCATCATAAGGCTCAGTTGTAATTCTTATGAGTTATGACTCAGAACATAAAGGATGACCCCACAGGACCATACATCTGCCACGACACCATTGTAACCCTTATGACTCAACACCTAAACCAAAAGAGAAGATGATATGAGCTACTATATATAACATTACTATATTTCAAAACATTGTGATATTTGACTTACTTAAAAGGCAACATAATTTGGAGTTCCACAAGTTGTCTTAAAAAAGGTAACTCCCTTAAGATACAAGTAAGATGATTAGTTGATAAAAATTCAATCTGAAAGTAAAACAATAAACTGAAACCACCATTAATCGTTCTTGTAATTCACTGAGCCCATAATCAGATATCTTGAGATTTCCTTGAGAATGTAGCAGAAGTTTTTCAGGCTACAATTTACAGCAGAAACAACCAAAACCAGATTTTGTTTAAAAAGATTGTTGATTGTCAGCAAAAGAAACCACCTTTAGATCTCTATCGTAGACCCATTTACTATCAACTCCTTCGGTAAGCTAGTGTAAGTACTTCCTAGATTTTGCTTCACTAATACGGAACCTATAACATGTAACAAGTGGATAACCAATGTCTTCCAAAGATTATCATCACCTGAAGTAGTTGAGTCGAGAGCTAGATAATTCGCAATTCTATAAACAATTCACCAATCACCACATGTATTATACTCCAAGAGGATGTAAATATTTGTGCACCCTGCTAGAAATCCAAACAGAAATGAATCAACTTCTATATGAAGATAGATATAAACTTTTCAGTATAAAGTAGAGGAAAGAACAAAACTTTACCTGGTAAAGATGAACAACACAAGGATGACGAACGAGTTTCATGGTCGAAATCTCCCTCTTAATCTGATAACAATTTTAATAAAATCTCAGAGACATAACCAAAACCCATAAGCAAAGGTGGTGACATCACGAAGGCGGCTCTCCCGTGATGGATGGTTAATGGGGCTCGGATCGGTGGCTGGTCCTGATGGAACGTGACGGCTCCGGTTTCACTTCTCATTTCATTTTGGTCACGATCCCACAATGATAAGGATCACAACAAAAACGGCTTCCCCGGTGAGAGACAATAGCTCCAGTGAGATGAGGAGAGGTGGCTGGTGATGCTAAATGAATCTCCACGCTAATACAATATAGAGGTGACATGGAGGAAGAGAGATCATCAGGGAAGGAGGAGAAACATGGCTGAGTTCTATCTCTCTAAGTTGACATTGACGGCAGCTAAATGGAGAAGAGAAGCCAGAAAAGAGAGTGGTGAAGAGAATCCGTAGGAGAGTGGTGAAGAGAAGCCGGAGAAGAGCGTGGTGATTGGGTCTGAAGTTCTTCAGCACCTGTCTTCTTCGCTGTCTACTTTTCCATCCTCGTTCGATTTCAAAGCAAAAGAGGAAGAGAGACAGCGATTAAATCGAAAGAGGAAGAGAGAGAGAGAAAGAGCTTCTCTCGATCTGATTGTGTTGATTTCTGATTGTGGAGATACGAAATGTTTTGATTGGTTACCTAAGTTTTTTCATTTAATGACATGTCTTCTCCACAGAGCTCAAAAATGCTGATGTGTCATCTGCTGGAGAGAACCTAGCCTTTTTATTGTGTTGATTCCTAATTATCGTCAACGAAGGGCCTAATCAAGTGAGAAATGATTTTATCCCAAATGGTGAGAAGTGAGGAGTTTCTTCATTAAAAATGTATTTCTAATAACACAGTAATCGAAATAACGAAGTCAAGCGCAACCGACCGAAAGAGATCCGACTCTGTTCAGTTTTTTCTCTCGCTCGTGAACAGCAGCCTCTATCACAATTCTAGATCTGAGGCCTTTTCCGGCCGGCGGTTTCCGCTGCGCTGGGAGAAGGCCTCCACCTTTGTCTCTCTTTATTAGTAATCATGTAGATTTTTGAGTTGCGGCGATGGGGGTTGGTGACGTGGTTTCTCTCCGACGGCAATGGCGTTGTGGTTTGGTGGAGCTGTGGTTGGTTTTGGCTTGTTCTTGGTGAGGTCGTCTTCGTTATCTTGGCGTGTTCTCTCCGTCGGTGGCATAAAGCTGATTATAGATCCAAGAGGGTTGAATCTGGTTGGTTGTGGTTGCCCTGCTGTGGCGTTGGAGTGAAGGCCCTAGTCTTCAGCTTCTATCGGTCTGTTGGCTCTGTCTTTAGCTTTTGGTATCCCTTAGTAAAGATGTATGTGTTTGCTGCTGGTTTGTTCATGGTTATTAGCCGGGTTTAACCTGTTCGTATGAGCGGTTTCTTTTCGGTTTTATGCTCGTTTGAGTCGACTCAGTGTTGTTGCCTTGTTTCTTATGGTGTTATTCTGCTTGGTTTGGGCTGCCAGTGTTAGACCTTATCTGGTTTCTGGTTCGCAGTGGTCGTTTTTAGCTGGTTCAGATGTGGGTTCTTCATTGTTCGGGTTTGGTCTGGCAGTCTCTCAAGTGAGGCATCAGAGGTTTCTTGGCTCTTCTATCCAGCAGAAACATTTCATCTTCGGTTTTAGATGGTTTACAAGAACTCTTATTTAGCCATGTTCAGTGTGTAAGTTTCTTTGGAGTGCTTCAGTATTCGTGTCTCCCTTGAAGATCCATTTGGGCTCACCTATGTTACTATATGGACGGACTGATGTAAGTACCGGATCGTTGCTGCGGGAACTTTGAGGATCCTCCACCCTTATGTTTTGGCTCTTTGGATAGGAATCTTTTTCAGGTTCCCTACCCCTCTCTATGAAGTCTCTTGGACCTGTCTCTATCCTTCGTTTGGAGATCGATGTGCTCTGCGTTTTGGACTGCAATCATCAACGCTACTCCTTCGCTTATGTTTTGGATTTTGGCTTATGTATTAGAGTTTCTTGTAAATCGTTTTTAGTTGTCTAGTAGTTTTCTCTTATGGCTCTGGAAAGATTTCGATCTTTGCCGGCTTATGGCTCCGGAAGAAAAATGTTTCTTGCCGGCTTAGGTGTGTTTCGACTGTATTTCACCTGTGATAATATAATCTTTCAGATGACAAAAAAAAAATAACACAGTAATCTAGTATATATAGGGAGTTCAGTACTTGACTTGCATGCATTCAGTTTGTTCTACTTCCAGATACCTTAAGCCTTGAGGAAGTCGTTTGTTGACTGTTTGAATGAGACCTCTCTTGTTTTGAGCCTTGAGGTTCACTTGAAAGCACGCAGGAGAGAGACGACAAGAACAGCCACTAGGGTGATAAAGATAGGAATGCCTAGAAACATGAGTGCAGGTGTTGTCTTGGCAAGGTGGATGATATGGCAGATCCTTCTGGCTTTGATGATTCAGTACATCAATGGGCATCTCAGTTTCTTTGAATCAGGTTCGTTGCTGTACCTATAAATCAAAAGGAGATGCATAGTTTCAAAAAAGGACTACAAAAATTATAGTAGAGACTGGAACCAGAGTATAAATATTCACCTGTTTGTTTGGTTTGTCTCTAAAATGTTCTACAGAATCAGCTTCTTCAAGGGAATCACATCCGTGTGCATCAAGAAACTGAAGACTCAGTGGGAGCTTTTCCACTGATCTAAGTTTCTTGCAGTTATTAAGGCAAAGAGTTACCAGTGCTGTAAGATCTCTGATGCTTGATGGCAATTTATCAAAATCATGGCCACTGAGATCTAAATTTGTCAACTTAGTTAAATGGCTGAGCTGGTCTGACAAAAAATGTTGATCAGAGTTAAAAGAGATGTATTCAGCAGTTCCTCTAAATTTTGAACAGAACTCAAAACTTATGTCTCCACCAATGGATATGTTTATAAGTGCATCCACTTTCACTTTTGCATCTGCAAACTCCAGTCCAATATGCTGCTGCATTGTAGATTTTCATGTAAAACACTTGAAGGCACTTCTAAGCTCTCCACAATAAGATAACTTGAGCTTCTTTAGTTTTGACCTTTTTCCAATAGATTTTGGAATGCCTTTTAGTCTTGTCCAGTGTTCCAAAGCCAGTTCCTCAAGTCTAGTGATACTTGAAGGATCTGAAAGTTGCTGTGTTGCCTAATATGCAAAAGGTTTCGTGGTGTAGTTGGTTATCACGTCAGTCTAACACACTGAAGGTCTCCGGTTCGAACCCGGGCGAAGCCATCATTTTGTTTTTGTTCATTTTCATGAAAATATTCAAATTTCTTAAAAAATAACAAAAAAAGAGACGCCGTTGCCGGAGATCGAACCCGGGTCCCCGCGTGACAGGCGGGAATACTTACCACTATACTACAACGACTGAGATGCCAACGTACGTAAGAGCTAACAACAAAACAATTAATATCACGCTTTTGTAACAGATAAACTAAAGATCTATGTTACATGGAAACGGAAGCGGATACGTGGAAGCGGAAGCTTATGGAAGCGCGGAAGCGAGATTTTTAAAAAAGTTAGGAAGCGGGTACGTGTTGGAAGCGTATACATATATAAATTTTTTTTAAAAATCTAGAACTAAAAATTACATGTTTAAAATTTAAAATAAAGCATCTATTCATTTATAATAGTTTCCAAATTATTTCATATTAAAACTGTGAAATACACATAAATTAAATTTAAAATAAATTATTATATTAATTATTTTTATTACTTTATAATTAATTGACATAATATATTTGAATATATGATTATCTTTATTAAAACCCTCAATGCATAAAGATAATTTATATTGTTAATTTTTTTTATATACTTCTATTCTTTCTATTCAATACTATTAAAATTTAGATTTTATATAAAATAAAATTATAATTTTATATTTTTATTGATTTAAGGAATGGAAGCGTGATTCCAAAACGGAATCGTAAGCTTCCAACATGTTTTTAAAAAGAATATTTTAGAAGCGTTTTGGAAGCGAGATTCCGTAAGCTTCCACAAGATTTTGATTCCGATTCCGATTCCGAAGCGGGAAGCGGACGTCCGATGAAGCTTCTGTGCAACGTAGCTAAAGATTAGACTGACAGTCAATTAAGAAAAAATCGAAACGCTCCCAGACACGGGGCTCGAGGCACTCCATAAATCAATGTTCTCCGGCGCCGGCGACACGTTTTCCCGTCGGCGCTGGCTACTCGCGGCGACGTCATCATCGACCTGTATCTCTCTACTCTCCTTTCGCTCCAGCTCTCGTGTTCTTTGCTGCTCAAGGTCACATTATTTATCCATCGGGGCTCCGATGGTCTCCTCTAGGCCGAAGGTTTCTTCGACGCCGTTGTTCTACGGGGACTCCCGTTCTGTGAATCTATGTAGATCCTCTACCCGCCGTCTCACCCTTTACCGCCCGCCTCATCGTGGTCTCAGATCTGTAAGCTCAAACCGCAGATCCGTGTATTTCATCCTCTCCCTCTCGATGTCACTCCGGCTAGAAGATCCTCACCGACGTTCGCCCTCCATCTCTTCGCAAGCTCATTCTCAGACAACAACTTCTGATGTCTTGACCGGTGTTAGTGGGATTCCACATAAAACGCGGTTTCTAGATCCGAAACTGTTCCAGTTTAGAGTCATGGGCTCGACGTCCCTCATCTCCCTTACCACCGTCACCGCCAATCACCGCGCTTCCTCCGCCTCACTTTTCCAACAAGGTCACGATTCTACTTTTCTTAAGCTGGGCCTTCAGATATTGAATTTGGGCTTGGTTAGCCCAATTGCTTTTAATTATAAATGGTCCAGTCCATTGCTTTCACAGCCCACAGTCTTGTGGGGGTTTTTAATCTCTTTGATTAATTGCCTGAAGACTTCCGATGGGTTCAACGGAGTTTTTACCGAAGCAGATTTACATACAACGCCCTATTTCTCTTGTGCGAAGAGTTTACTCTCTAATCATTTACCGGTGGGCTCACCGGGATCGCCTTCACCACCACTAGCATCAGTCCTCGTGAAGAAGCGAACCGTGCTATCCAATACCTCTTTGTTAAAGAGTGTTTCCCTTCCAAACATTAAATGGAAGTGTCCATCCATATCTATAACCGTCTTGCTATCTTGTGGAGCGGTCCGTTCGGGACCTGAAGATGCAGCGGACTTCGTTTCGACGATACTCCGAGGTGCGGATTGGGTGTTAACGTCACCTTTTCATGTGACTATCTCTCAGCTATCCAACTTTGTTGTGAAAGCCTTATCGACGCATTTAAGCTTGGTCTTGAATTCGCTGTCATCTTCTCATGAAGAACTATCTATTTTATCTGCTTTTGGCATTGTAGTTTATCTTTTTAATCAAAGAGGATGGTACATTCCCTCTTGTTATTGTAACCAAAACAACTGAGTTTGAATGAAAGTAAGCTGTGTTTCAAAAAAAAAAAAAGACTGACAGTCAATTAACATGCTGCTTTGTGTGGATTGGATACTGAGTTTAACCTGAGAAAGAAATGTGTTTGTCAAGTTACTCTTTTATATACAGATTTGGACACTGTCTGTGACCAAAACTATTCTTGATCATGGCTAAGTTATGTGACTCTTTTACAGTGGCTTTGTATTGTCTTGTCTCATCATAAATATCTAGCACCTCTAATTTACACTAAAATCTGTGCTGAAAAAAAAAAACTAATCAAGAGTTTTAATCTACTAGTAACAATAGAAGCAGTTTACAAGAAACACAAAAACAGGTTGAGCTTTTGATACTAACATTTAGAAGTTTTCACATACTCATATTATACATAAAGGAAACAGAGAAAGATAAAACAGAACACTACATGGGACAAGTGTCTCCTCTTACTTCCATTGTGGTTTTTATCTTTGTGATGATGCTTCCACAATATGTTCATCTTCTGATGCTTCCATAATCTTCCAAACTTCCACTGCTTCTTTACTTTGCTTTGCACTGAGTTTAAGAAGTGTAGCTTCCCATTCCTCTTTACCTCTACCAGTTAAAAAAGACCCAAACAGTCTAATGGCCATTGGAAGAAACCCTGCGAGCTGAACCGCACGAACTGAGAGGCGTTCGAACTCAGGAGGAGGGTATGGCTGCCTGAAAGCAAAGCGTGAGAAGAGTTGAAGTGCTTCATCATATCTTAAAGACCCGACTTCGTACACATGATTCACTTCTGACTCCTCAAGAACACTCTTGTCTTGAGTAATTAAAATGATTCTACTTCCTGGAGCAAACCAGTTAGCATACTCTTTGATCCATTGCCCTTGTTCACTGTCCTTCACACCATCAGCTACAAGGAGAACCTTCCTGTGTTTGTTTCTTGCTTCAGTTATCTCATTCCTCTCATGATCTGAACTTGTTACATCTTCTTCCACTTCAATGTTTTCTAGAAGCTTTTGCTTCATGTCTTGGATGTTTTCTACAAAAAGATGTGTATGAAACTCTACAAAGATCTCAGCATAAGCGTACCTCGCAAGCGTTGTCTTTCCCACACCAGCACAACCCCAAATGCCAACAGTACGAACCTCTTTGTCAGAGTCCAAAGCCAACAGCTCATGAAACGCTTTCAAGTGACGATCCATTCCCGCAAGACCTTTAAAGTCACTAGACGCACAAGAGAGAAACATAAGCCTAATGTCATCAGCCACCTGCTTGATCCGGTGCGTTCCGTGAATCACCGCAAGGTTCCTAGAAAGTGAATACTGCGCAGATATGTTCTCCAGCTTGGCGATCACAGTCCTCCACGTCCTGTCTCTCTCCGGAAACAGGTGAGAGACTTCTTCCATATCTAAAGGACGCTTTGTTAAAAAGATTGGTATGACTGTGAGTGAACGCTTCTCTTGAAACTCGAGGATCACAAGGAGCTCTTCAAGGAACCCAACGGAAGAAGCTTCTTCATCAGAGGTCATGACCACTGCAACTTTGGACTCAGTCAAAGCCTCCAATGTTTGTCTATCGATTGGTTTGAAACTCTTCTCCTTCCAGCTTTCAGATTTAAAAGACTTGATGCCATTTCGTGACAAATCATAACCGAAGTCCATGTCAAGAGCTTTCTTACCGCTGAAACTCAAGAACACATCCAACTCTCTTCCAGCCAACAAAAATGAATAAGAAGAAGACATTTGGTTTCTGGTTCACTTTTTTTTTTGGACCACTTCTATCTTTTGTGTCTATGTGTGACAGTATGAATACTAAAGCGAGTCCCATGTGGAGGAAGTAGAGAATGAAGCCACTTAGCGTTGACTTGTAACTGAAAAGTCAGTCAACCATTAGCATAAAATGATACTATATGAGGAAAATATATATTATAAGAGAAATTTTTTTTATAGAATGAAAATTCCACACAAATTTTCTTCCATCAACAATTACTCAGAAATAACCAAAGCTGCTCTCACATCACATTTAAGAAGAAGAACGAAGCCATGGTCCATTATGCATTAACCACCATAGAACAAACCGTTCAACGACTTCAACAATGGCGTCCTCCTCCTCCTCCTCCTCTGTCCCTCGTGTATCCAAGTATGACGTGTTCCTCAGCTTCAGAGGAGAAGACACTCGCAAAACCATCGTCAGCCACCTATACGCAGCACTTGATAGCAGAGGGATTGTTACATTCAAAGACGACCAAAGACTTGAGAAAGGAGACCACATTTCCGACCAACTCCACATAGCTCTCAAGGGTTCCAGCTTCGCGGTTGTGGTTCTCTCCGAGAACTACGCTACCTCGAGGTGGTGCTTAATGGAACTTCAGTTGATAATGGAGTATATGAAGGAGGGAACACTTGAAGTCTTCCCTGTCTTCTATGGAGTTGATCCTTCCACCGTCAGGCATCAGCTAGGGAGTTTCTCTTTAGAACGGTACAAGGGTCGTCCAGAAATGGTGCACAAAGTTCACAAGTGGAGAGAAGCTCTTCACCTAATAGCTAACCTTTCAGGCCTGGATTCAAGACATTGGTAAGCTCTTCTTACCATATATAGTTACAAAAATACTGTATATATACTTACCTCTTTTCTTTAGAAATATATTTTCTAGTGTTTTCACACATAATAAAAAAACACATTAAATTATTATTTTAAATCATTCATTTTCTGTAATTATTAATTTACAATAATTTTTAACTAATAGTAATTCAATAAACTTCTTAATATTTTTGAAGTTTACGATTTACGCATAAGAAACATAAAACATCTATATTTGTGAAACAATTTTTTTTGTTCTAAAACATCTATCTTAGTAGAAAGAGGGAGTATATCTTTGTAAGTATTTGAAAATTGAAGTTGCATCAGTGTGTATTCATTTTGTGTTAGCGTTGATGAGGCTGTTATGGTTGGAGAAATTGCCAGAGACATATCAAGACGTGTGACACTGATGCAGAAAATAGACTCAGGCAATATTGTTGGGATGAAAGCTCACATGGAAGGTCTTAATCATCTACTGGATCTTGAGTCCAATGAGGTTGTAGTGTTAGGAATCTGGGGAATGGGAGGGATTGGGAAAACCTCAATAGCCAAGTGTCTCTATGACCAGATCTCACCTAGATTTAGAGCTCGTTGTTTCATAGAAAACATCAAGAGTGTTAGTAAAGAGCATGACCATGATCTAAAGCATTTTCAGAAAGAAATGCTCTGCAGTATCCTCTCTGATGATATTAGCTTATGGAGCGTGGAAGCTGGATGTCAAGAGATAAAGAAGTGGCTTGGGCACTAAAAGGTTTTTCTTGTGCTTGATGGTGTGGATAAAGTGGCGCAGGTACACGCCTTGGCCAAAGAGAAAAACTGGTTTGGTCCAGGGAGCCGAATCATCATAACAACTAGAGATATGGGCTTGCTGAACACCTGTGGAGTAGAAAACGTTTATGAGGTTAATTGCTTGAATGATAAGGATGCTCTCAAGATGTTTAAACAGATTGCTTTTGAAGGACCTCCTCCTTGTGATGGTTTTGAACAACTCTCAATCCGAGCTACTCGGCTTTCTCACGGTCTTCCTTCTGCTATCCAAGCCCATGCATTGTTTCTCCGTGGAAGGACGGCTGCTCCTGAGGTGTGGGAGGAAGCTTTAACTGCACTTGAAAGCAGCCTTGACGAGAATACAATGGAAATCTTGAAAATTAGCTACGAGGGATTACCAAAACCACACCAGAATGTGTTCCTTCATGTTGCTTGTCTCTTCAACGGAGACACTCTCCAGCGTATCAATTCCCTTCTCCATGGACCCATACCTCAGAGCAGCCTGTGGATAAGAGTTTTAGCTGAGAAGTCTCTCATCAAAATATCAACTAACGGATCTGTAATCATGCATAAGTTGGTTGAACAAATGGCAAGAGAAATGATCCGTGACGACACTTCTTTGGCTAGAAAATTCCTCAGAGATCCTCAGGATATTTGCTATGCACTGACTAATTTCAGAGATGTAAGCATTAATAGACAATTCTTTGACCTGTTCTAACCTGACCTAGGTGTTTTTTTTTGCTTGTCTTGATATCATCAGGGAGGTGAACAAACTGAATGCATGTCCCTACACTCGTGTAACCTGGCCTGTGCATTTTCCATGAAGGCCAGTGTCGTTGGCCATATGCATAATCTCAAGTTTCTCAAAGTCTACAAGCATGTAGATTCCAGAGAGTCAAAGCTGCAACTCATTCCAGACCAACATCTCTTGCCTCCTAGCCTACGGCTATTCCATTGGGATGCATTCCCCTTGAGAACCCTGCCTTCTGATGCTGATCCATATTTTCTTGTTGAACTCAATCTGCGTCACAGTGATTTAAGAACACTCTGGAGCGGAACACCGGTAATCTTTCTCTTTCATTCTGCAGCTAATTAATTAATGTCTGTGTGATTCTGATCCAACCTTTGTTGTAATTGTATCTTGCTTAGATGTTGGAGAGTTTGAAGAGACTAGATGTAACAGGATCTAAGCATCTCAAGCAACTTCCAGATCTTTCACGTATCACTAGTCTTGACGAACTGGCTTTGGAACACTGCACAAGATTAAAAGGCATTCCGGAGTCTATTGGGAAAAGGTCTACACTAAAGAAGCTTAAGTTATCTTACTATGGAGGCCTTAGAAGTGCCTTGAAGTTTTTTATACGGAAACCTACAATGCAGCAACACATTGGATTGGAGTTTCCAGACGCAAAAGTGAAGATGGATGCACTTATAAACATATCCATTGGTGGAGACATAAGTTTTGAGTTCTGTTCAAAATTTAGAGGAACTGCTGAATATGTTTCTTTTAACTCTGATCAACAGATCCCTGTCACATCTTCAATGAATCTGCAGCAATCACCATGGCTCATCTCAGAGTGCAACAGATTCAACTCCCTCAGCATCATGAGGTTCAGCCACAAAGAAAACAGTGAATCTTTCTCCTTTGACAGCTTTCCAGATTTTCCTGATCTTAAAGAGCTAAAGCTAGTGAACTTAAACATCCGGAAGATTCCATCTGGGGTTCATGGGATCCATAAGTTGGAGTTCATAGAGAAGCTGGACCTCAGTGGGAATGATTTTGAGAACTTACCAGAAGCTATGGTTAGTCTCACCCGGTTGAAAACTCTCTGGCTTAGAAACTGCTTCAAGCTCAAGGAGTTGCCAAAGCTAACACAGGTGCAGACACTGACTCTTACCAACTGTAGGAACCTCAGATCACTGGTGAAACTATCTGAAACAAGTGAGGAACAAGGAAGATACTGTTTGCTTGAGCTTTGCCTTGAAAACTGCAACAATGTTGAGTTTTTGTCAGACCAGCTCGTCTATTTCATTAAGTTGACAAATTTAGATCTCAGCGGCCATGAGTTTGTTGCATTGCCATCAAGCATCAGAGATCTTACCTCACTGGTAACTCTTTGCCTTAATAACTGCAAGAATCTCAGATCAGTGGAAAAACTCCCACTGAGTCTGCAGTTTCTTGATGCACACGGATGTGATTCCCTTGAAGAAGCTGATTCTGTAGAACATTTTAGGGACAAACCAAACGAAGAGGTGAATATTTATACTCTGGATCCAGTCTCTAGCATGATTTATGTAGTTCTTTTTTGAAACAATCTCCTTTCTTTTATAGGTACAACAAAGAACCTTTTTCAAAGAAACTGATATGCCCTTTTATGTACTGAATCATCAAGCCACAAGGATCTGCTATATCATCCACCTTCTCAAGAATACAACTGCACTCATGTTTATAGGCATTCCTATCTGCATCACGCTAGTCGCTGTTCTAGTTGCTTCTCTTCTACGTGTTTTCAAGTGAACTTCAAGGCTCAAAACTAATGTGTAACCGCTAAGTAATAGTGTTATACATTATTTTGCAGAGAGCGCGACTGTGATCAGTTTCACCACACTTCCTACAGGTTCTTTCTCTTCACCCTATGACACCTTGTTTCATGAACAATCAATTTGATGTTGAAAACTTTCAATAACGATTAATGATATTAATAACAATCACATCAGTGCATGTTCGGTATCAGCTGAAGTTAGCTTAGATCTACCTTGAATTCACCTTTTGACAACATCCTTGTCTTCTTTGGCCTGTAATTGGAGGTGTTAGGATTAGAGATCCAAGTGTGTATGCCTCTGGTGCATGTGTCATGTAATCTCCAGCTGGATGTAATCATGTATAGAGGCTGACTTTGGTTGTGGTTCAACTATTAAAATAACACATGTGTTTATAGTTAGCATACAATATCAAATATTAACATTCAATATAAACTAAAATGTCACATACCTATGGTCAGTACCATACTTTATCTACTACACATAGATTTTTCTTAAATTTCTTCAGATTTTCGAATGTACCTAACATAATTTCCTAATAAAATGAGTGGAAAGAGAATATAATAGCTGCAGACCTACATCTAAATAGTGACCTAAGATTGTACATCAAAAAATCATGCCAAATCAAATTCATCTCTCCTTTTCATGTTACAGGAATGGGAACACAATTATCTACAGTGGATGGGGATTGTTTCTGGTAGTTATCTAATCTCTCATCGATTTGGGTATATTGACCCAATTCACTCTAAAAATAATTGATTGTTTGTTAAAAAGAATGTCAACATTTTGTCATCTTCCTTTTACAAAAGTAATCATTTTGTTCTTTATGTTTATTTTTTTCTTCCATAAAAGGTTTTATAATAGCTTTATACAAAGTCACCGGCAGAGGAAGACAACCTCGATCACGAGCGATGGAGGATTAAAAGATAATGTATGAAGTTCAGAACAGTTTGACCTTAATCTTAAATTTAAACTTGAAATTTAATTATTTTAAAATCTTAACCTCAAACACTATCTTAAATCTACACCCTAAACCCAAAAATTAAATCTTACATACAAAGTCATAAATCTAATATTTCAAACTTATAATATAAATTTTATATTTAGACTCTAAGAATATTCTAAAACTCAAACCATATACTTAATTCTAAATCTTAACCCTAAACCACCTAATTCATATTAACCTACATCATAAATTAAATTACAAATTTTAAAAATTTAAATTGTACTCTAAATTCTAACACATACACTATAACTATGAACTTTAAATACAAAATCTAAATTCTAAACTTAATCATACACATACACTATAAACGCCAAACACCAAATCCTATTCTTCCAATTTATACTCAAACTCTAAATCTTTTTTAATAATTCTTAGAAATTTTTTTAAAAGAAAATCATAAGTATATATCATAATTGACATTTTGCAATTACAACTTGTAATTACTGAAATTAATCATCATTTGATCTTCGTACATTAGTCATTGTAAACATATAAAATGATATGTTAACAAGTTTCATACACATCTTTTTTCTAGAAAACATTGAAGTGGAAGAAGATCTAACAAGTTCAGATCATGAGAGGAATGAGATAACTGAAGCAAGAAACAAACACAGGAAAGTTCTCCATGTAGCTGATGGTGTGAAGGACGGTGAAGAAGGGCAATGGATCAAAGAGTATGCTAACTGGTTTGCTCCAGGAAGTAGAATCATTTTAATTACTCAAGACAAGAGTGTTCTTGAGGAGTCAGAAGTGAATCATGTGTACGAAGTCGGGTCTTTAAGATATGATGAAGCACTTCAACTCTTCTCACGCTTTGCTTTCAGGCAGCCATACCCTCCTCCTGAGTTCGAACGCCTCTCAGTTCGTGCGGTTCAGCTCGCAGGGTTTCTTCCAATGGCCATTAGACTGTTTGGGTCTTTTTTAACTGGTAGAGGTAAAGAGGAATGGGAAGCTACATTTCTTAAACTCAGTGCAAAGCAAAGCAAAGATAAAACCACAATGGAAGTAAGAGGAGGCACTTGTACCATTTTTTGTTCTGTTTTATTGTTCTCTGTTTCCTTTGTATAATATGTATGTGAGAACTTCTAAATGCTAGTATCAAAAGATTTTCTACTGTTATTAGTAGATTAATCCTCTGATTAGTTCCTTTTTTTTTCAGCACAGGTTTCAGTGTAAACTAGAGGTGCTAGATTTGTAAGAGACAAGGCGATACAACTGTGTAAAAGAGTCACAACGTAGTCATGATCAACACTCGCTTTCTTCACAGATAATATGTATGTAAAGAAGCAACTCAGGGTGCCAACACTTGGAATTATGACGAATATTCTAGTTGATTATGAAGAGTAACTCCACACAAAACATATTTTTCTCTCTCTCTCAGCAAACAAACGCATGTAATTGTCAGTCTAATCTTTGGCTTCTGTTACAGAAGCGTGAGCATCTAAGTCGTTGTAGTATAGTGGTAAGAGCATCCCCATTAGTGAACCCCATGAAAGGGGTTCACAAAACATTTTTTTATTATTTTTTTTAGTTGATTTTTGTTTTTAAAAAAAAAAAAAAAAAAAAAAAATATTTTTTCGGACCAGTCGCGGGCCGCCACGTGCCGTGGGGTCCGCGCTACAGTGATGAACCAGGTTCACTGGAAAGGGGTGGAGAGAGACAGGTTCATCACTATTCCTTATTTTAATATTTTTTTTTTTTTGGGAATGTGTGTGAACCCCCCTATAAGTTCACTAATGGGGATGCTCTAAGTATTCCCGCCTGTCACGCGGGTGACCCGGGTTCGATCCCCGGCAACGGCGAATTTTTTTGTTACATTTTAAGAAATTGAAATGTTTTCATGAAAATGAACAAAAGATTATAATGGCTTCGCCCGGGTTCGAACCGGAGACCTTCAGTGTGTTAGACTGACGTGATAACCAACTACACCACGGAACCTTTGTGCTTGCATTGGGAACAAAGAGCTTTGATAATTTCGATGTCTAAGAAATCTTTAGATGTTTGGTCCGTAGAGTCATGTAAGCTGCTCTGTCTATTAAGCCATCTCGACTGCTCTGATCTTCTGTAAAAATCATGATTTGATAGTCTAAGTTTCAGCTGGTTGATAGGTGTATTTTGTTACCCGGACTTTTTAACAAAAAAAGAATCTACATACCAAATCAGTCTCTAAGATTGGGGTGGTTTAACTAAATCGGTTCAAACCGGCTAATGTATATCTGACAATAGCAAAAGAATAGGATAAAAACTGGGGGGTTTAAGATCACCAAAGTAGAAAGCAACATGTGTCTTTATACCAACAAATCATTTGAGTTTCAAACTGAATAACAAAAGGCTTTGGATGGGGCATCTTTGAACATTACAATCAACTCCTTAGCAGAAGATGCTCTTCTCAGAACTGATCATTCTGTTTGGGTCGAAAAGCGCCTTGCTGCACAGGGAATTATTCCCATATGGAACCAATAATGTAAGGAATGGAAATTTGAACGATATGTAAAGAACATGAATAATCCAACACTCGTGAGGTTTTTTATTAACTTGTTTATAATAAAAATATTACACCAAAATTGAAGAAAAGCAAAGTCTTGCTATCTCTCAAAATGTAGTAATTAATTAAAAAACATTCTTCGTTATGCTAATCCATTTTCAGTAGAGATTATTCTCTTCCTTGCCTTCTCAGCCTGCAAATTATATATAGATTCCATTTACTTTAAAGCATTATTAAAAAAAAACACAGAATGTGATATAGATCAAGCTGAAATGTCTTTGCACCTGTTCCTTCCAATTCATGGAAGATGTGACTATAGCCAGAACAGTTGCTTGCACAGAGGATCCAACCAAAACACCGCACCACAATCCTTTCCCGTTAAACCCACGTCTGAAAGCTAAGTAAAGTCCAACGGGAGCTCCTACGAGATAATAGGCCACCACGTTGTTCCAAGCTCCAATGTGTTGCCACCCACTTCCCCTAGCAACACCGTTAAGAACTGCAGTAAATCCATCGAGAATGAAGGAAAGACATAGCAGAGGAGATAGCTCCGCAACATAGTCCACTACTTCGTTGCTGTTGCTGAATGCGTATCCTATGATGTTCCGGCAGGTGAAGAGAAGTGTGCTAAAGAAAACTGACTCCATCAGCCAGAAACAAAGCCCTGCCAATACTGATACCCTAGCAACTTCAGGACTCCCAGCTCCCAAATTGTTTGACACGCGTGTGCTACAAGAAACCAATCCATGGTTGAGGTGAGGAGGTTAAAGATGTTTTGAGTTAAAAATTCAGATCATATACCTCACAGCTGCCGCAACTCCAGATGAAACTACATAGTGCAAAGTTTCTGTTGTAAGGCTGACATAGTAACATGACATGAAACAGCCCAATAAAATTATATAAAATATACTTTTTATCAAAGTTCTTAATAAATGTTAACTGCTTAAAAAAAACTTTGTCAATCAATTGAAGTATGTGAATATTTTACTTACCATATTGAAAGCACAGAGGTCTCGAGTTTAGGGTTTGGGAGTAGTCCTGAGGAGAGTACGAGCAGCTCAAATAGCCACCATTCTAGGCTATTATACATATAAAAAAGACGAAAATTGAAAGTGAGAGAGGACTAGATGCAGACCCTGACCCATCAATAAAGTTAAATTGACTTACCACACCATTGCTGCTGATGGGACCCCGAAATGGAAGAACTGTTTCACACAAGGCACGAAATCATCGGATACAAAGGAGCGAGTCTTCTCACAAGAGGTGGAGAATCTCACGTAGCATGCGAGTATCACAGCGTAAAACCAGAAAGACACACTCATAGCCAAAGCAGCTCCATTGCTTCCAAGACCAAACACGGAAACCAAACTCCAGCAAACTGGGATGTGGAACAAAAGGGTGGTTAGGGCACAATAGAGGAGAGGAACAACCAACCCTTGCGTCAGCAGAAACCGAGTTACTGGTATGACAATAGCATATCCGAACAAAGCCGGTATGAGCCAAACGGCGTAGGAGCCAGCGACTCTGGAGATGTCAGGGTCTTGTCCAAGAGAGATCAGAAGCTTTTCCATGTAAATCCAAATAATTGATATGAGGATACAGATTGGGATATTGGTGGCAATGGCGGAGTATGTGTAGGTTCCGAGTTTCTCGTATTCTTTGGCTCCATAAGCTTGGCCACAAAGTGTATCTAATGCACCCACTAATCCAAACTGCACAAAGAGTTTTCAATATCTTAGAGTCAGTTTGAAGAGGACGGAGTCCAGTGCCGTGTCTAGGTGTTGGGAGGCGGGTAAGGCTAAAAGTTAAAAAAAATGTTTCCATATTTTTATTTATTTATTTATTTTTTTTTTGAAACACATTCGATTGATAAAGAAATTAGTTGGGAGCAGTAAAAAGGCATCACCAACAACCAAAGGTTCAGGAGCTTTCAAAGCATCCTTTGAAACACATATTTCGATTGATAAAGAAATAAAAATGTTTCCATATTTTTATTTATAGTAACATTTATTTCATAGAACCTTACAAAATGATATATTCAGTATTTATAAATCCAAATGAAGAACCAAACATGATATTTCTTATAAGAATATAAATTATATAGTTTACTAAAAAAATTCAGAAACATAAAAACGTCTAAAATTATCTATGCTAATTTTGTAATTATTTAATCAAATATATTATATATGTTAATTTAAATAGGCTAAAGGTGGAGCTAAAAGTGTATTATTACAATATCAGACATTAATTTGTAGAGATGCGCTAATACTTTTATGATACAAACAAGAATAAAAATACTAATTTCAGGAATAGATACGAAAGTTGAAATTCGTAAATTCTATAATAGCGTGAAGTACTGAAATATATCTTAATAGTATAAATAAATTTATAGTGAGAAATTCTGCATATACTTAAGACAAATAGAAAATCGAATAGTTATTACCATAATCTAAATAGAGTATTAAAATAGAAAGTCTTGCATAGTTATTACCATAATACTGAAACCGGAGACATTTGTGAAGGAGGTGGCAAGAGCGACGCCGGAGAGCTGAAGCTCGCCTTTGTGGCCGGCGATCATAACTGATATAACAGGCAATAGGTATTGAGCAATGGTCACGGTGGCCATAGGAGCAGCTAAGCGGCCCACTTTCTTTAGCTCGTCGGTGAGCTGACCTCTTTGCCATGTCGTTTTAACGGGAACTAACTCCTCCTCTCTCAGAAGAAATGGCTCTTCCATTGTAGTGTTCCAAGTTTTCAAGAATGAAATGGAATCTTTATAGACAGAAAGAAACCAATATCAATGAAGAAATTTCTTTGCAAATCGTGGAAGTATATTATTATTATTATTATTATTAATTTACTTGACTTTCGAGTAACAAAATATTATAAATTTTCCACGAGGATCCTGGTGTGATCTTCGTATCATCAAATAGTATATAATAAAGAGAAATTATAATGTATTAACGGAGGCGAGAGGATGGCGGGGGAGACCAAATTGTATTTATGAATCACCAGATCAATGAATTTTCTATAATATGGAGAGTCACGTTGGTAAACCTTCGGTTGGATGATATAAGGATCGTCGGATCTGTGAACTTTCAATCGCATAGACTGCCAGTGGACTTTTGGTAGTATATACGTGGATGGTCGGATTGGTAGGCTTTTGATCGTATGGACCGATAGATCAGTGTTGGACATTTGGTTGTATGATATCTGAACTCTCTGGTCAACGGACCGTGTGATCAGTGGTACCTACCGTCAGTTCACTGGACCTTCGATTGTATGGACTATGGCATCATCGGATCTTTAATGGTAAACGTGATATTGCTAAACAAAAAAATATATTAAGTATCGTAGAATATGTTAAGTTAATAGAAGTGCCAAAATACTAAAGAATTAACTAAGTAATGAAAAGGTAAAACGGTTTGGCATATTGCTAGTATGAAATTGTATTATTGGTTCGTTAATTATACTGTGTTCCAAAAATGTGTGTGTGATATCGAGCGTTTTTACTGGGTAAATCAATAATCATGCCTCTTTGATGTAAATGATCATAATTAGTTGTATGATAATGAACATGAGGCGGCTATAAAACCATCAAAACATGAATATTTCGACTTAAAGACTTTCTGTGTTTTGTAATAACAAAATTGTAGCTTTATTGTACTTTTGTGAAGGGTTGTTCACGGGTTGACGCCCTATCAGAACTATCATATATCACCAAATTCACAGAGACTTTGATCATAGTTCCATTTCCCCTTCGTATGAAAATTTGAATACTATTTCCACACCAATATGAAAGTTCAAATTCTAATTCCACATATATACGATATTTTTGGTTGATCTGGTACAACCGATATTAAACCGTACTTAAACCGTTTAGGACAAAAAAAAACTAATTATAAATCCGATTCAGTCTCAAAATCATTGTCCTGACCCGACCCATTTAAACCATTAAAATCCCAAAATCGTAAACCAAAAATTGAATTGGGGAAATTCAGAAATTGAAGAGAAGGATGAATAATGTCTATGGATATTCAAGTGGATCATCAATGGTGTCAGAAATGAGGCTCGACGGTGAAATTGTTTCTCTCCATCTCCTCTTCGTCATCAGATCCATCACGAAGAGATGGGTTCGACTGAGCACTAGCACCATTCATTGGTTTCGACTATAAGCAAACAATCCCTTCGCAGTCGATGTCAAATTTCATCTGGAGGTTTCGTCAATTTCACTCCTTTGAATCTAGGGTTCCAAAAGGGGAAGATATAAAAAAATGAGATTTTGTTCCTGGTAAAAAAGGGTTTAAATCAGGTCAAAATTAGTCAAAACCCGATTTAAGTTAGATCATTTTGGTTTTTTTTTTTTTTGTCACAAAACACATGCATTCATAAATTAGTTTGGTGGGGGCATTAAGGAAGCCACAACCACCCCTTGTTCATACAAACTTAAAGCATTTTTGGCTAACATATCAGCCTCACCATTTCTCTCTCGCGACAACCAAGCAAAACTAAACACATCAAAAGCGTTAGAAAGAATGTGGATATCCTCCACCACTCCGTAGATCTCCAACAGAGGGTCCTTGCCGATGATGGCATTAATCAGCAATCGTGAGTCTGACTCAAATCTCACGTCCTTTACACCCAGCCTACAGCACGTCATCATCGCTTCCTTCATGGCAAGGGCTTCAGCAACGAGCGCTGATGGGGTGAAGGAGATTCCTAGCTTCAACAGATTCCTCTGTTCTCGGGTCACCACGACCCAGCCAAGCCCCGCACTCTTGGTTACCGCCGACCACGCAGCATCAGACCTTCGAAACAAGTAATTGGTATAATTGGTAAATAGTAGACCCTTGTTAACCCACGTTTGTGTGGAAACATAATTAGAACTTCGAATATATGTGAAATTAGAATTCGAACTTTCATATGGTGTGGAAATAAGATTCGAACTTTCATTTGATGGGAAAATTTTGTATTCTCAAACAAAATCTACTCTTTGTAACTCATGTGTCTAACCATCAATTTAGTAGTCATTTCGATTTATTTAGGTCTTAGGTGGGGGTATTAGATTTAGAAATTTGATAGAATTTGAAGGAATTATAGTTTCCATTAAATTCTAGTGTTACTCAATTGTGTATTTTATCAATTCTTTCAAATTCTAGTGTTAATCAATTATATCTTTTATCAATTCATTTAAATTATAGTGTTATTCAATATTTGGTAAATTTAATAGAAATGTTATTTGAAAGGAATTTAATGGAAAATGTAATGGAAAAATGCAAAGGATCAATTCCTTAATTTTATGATGGGATTTGGTTGTTTAGAAAACACAAATAATTGCATTTATCTCTCTCTCTTATTTTCAAAGAACGGAGACTATCAATGTGGATAAAATCGTTCATCATCAGGCATCATCCTTAGCATGCAACCGTGGCATCAACCTTGTCAACCGAACCGCATGTTCGTGAACCGCTTGTCAACCATGTAGTCACATTTCTCTTTTGTCATCCAGATTAGTACGTAACAATTTTTTCAAAAAGCATTTTGTTTGATCTCTCCTATAAATTCCAATCAAGCACAATCAAGTACGCCCAATCTAGAAGTGAAAGATCATCATTTTTGTAGCACATATGATAATCTTCTTTTCTTTCCGGAGATAAACAAAAATTTATCCATTCCGGATTATCTGATTTTTACAGGAGTTATAGAATATTAGACAAAATTTGATTTTTACTACTTTAGCGAAACTATAATTTATTTCGTAATCTCACTTTATTTTGGAATTGGGATTAGATTTAAGAAGCACTTTTTGTGATTGAAAAAAGGAAAACAAAAAGAAAAATCCTAATCATGCTTGGAATGCGTATTTTGGCTTATGCAATCTTTTTTTTGAAAGAATTTTAAATTTTATTCACTTCAAAAAACATTTGTACAACCTAATGCTATTTTTGTACAAAAAGAGACCCCTATGGAATTGTTTTTAAGAAGAAAATTAGAAGATTATCTACTTCCAAACCATATCTCCATGGCCTTCTCATATTTGTTTCCCCCTTTCTTTCTCAAAGAAGAGATTCTATTGCGAACTGACTTATCCAGAAATAGTAGCAGACGAGCTACAGACTGTGGAGACTCTCCAACTCTGCGTTTATTCCTCTCGAACCAGAGTGCATACACTGTTGCTTGGAAACAATAGCGTAGGAGAAAGGTAGATATATAATCCCGCGATCCGATCACCAGTCTTTGCAACAGATTAGACCACTGAACAGAAGAGACTGCGCCATCCAGTCCCCTTATCGTTCCTCTCCAGACCTCGGCAGAGAAGGAGCACTCGAAAAATAAGTGATCACGAGTCTCTGTGGCAGCACTACAAAGCCAACAAGTAGATGTTGCTTGAGGATTCCACCTGAGCAGCCTGTCACCAGTAGATAGCCTATTATGAACTGCAATCCAACTTAGAAAGGAGTATTTTGGTGTAGCTTCTTTAAACCAAATCCCCTTGAACCAAGAAACACGAGGAGCATACACTCTTGTAAGATTCCACGTTTGTGCAGTTATAAACCCCGGTTTGAATTCCCCATTTTCACGCATCCAGAGACAGGTATCTTCCTCTTGGCAGAGACCTTGTTCCTGAAGAGATAGAATCTCGCTCTCAATTTGGATCAGAACAGGGTTCCGGTGTCTTCGCCTTCGATAAGTATTCACAACACTCTCAACCGTTGAGTTCATCGAAATGCCAAGCCTCAAGCTACCCCTTTCTCCAGCTAGGTCGATCAGAACTCCCAACGGAGACCACCTATCAAACCAGAAAGATGTCGCCACTCCATTATTTATTTCCATTTTTGATAGCTCCCTCGCCAAGGGTCTGAGCTGTAGCAGCTTCTTCCACATCCATGACCCTAGAGAGCTTGTTTCTTTGAAACTCCAGAAGGACCCCTTCCTTATTAGATATCGCTGAATCCACTGAACCCACAGAGAGGATTTGGAGGATAGAATACACCAAATCAACTTCAGACATGAAACTCTATTTACTTCTTCTAAGGATCTCAACCCTAAACCTCCTTCTTCTTTTGGCTTGCAGACATCTGACCAAGCAATTTTTGCCTTTTGCGAAGACAAAACCGGACCTGACCAGAGAAACGCAGAGCAGAGACTGTCGATCTCTCGAATACATTGTTTAGGTAAGCGGAATGCTGATAGCCAAAAATTGATAACACTGTATAGTACCGAGCCAATTAGCTGAAGACGGCCCGCAAAAGATAGGTGTCTCGCCGTCCAGGAACTAATCTTGCTTTTAATTCTCGAGAGCAAAGGAGCATAGTCTGCCACTGACATCTTCTTCGATAACAGCGGTAGGCCAAGATATCTCACCGGGAGAGAACCTGCTTCAAAGGGGAACTGATGAAGAATGTCGTCACTAACATCCTCTTGAACCCCTGCCAAAAACAACGTCGACTTCTCCAGGCTTATACATAGACCCGATTGCTTTGCAAACTCTTTGAACACCTCCAATATGCCCTCTATAGAGCTTTTTGACCCATCGGAGAACACCAGAACATCATCAGCGAAGCACAGGTGGGTCAGAGTTAGGTCTTTGCAATACGGGTGAAACCCAAAGCGCCTTTCTAGTGCAGCTTTGTCCAGGAGCTTCGACAGCACTTGCATACAGATAACATACAGAAACGGCGAGAGAGAGCACCCTTGACGCAATCCCCTCTTACTATTAAAATAACCGGCTAGCTCTCCATTAACCTGAACAGAGAATGAAGCAAGCTCGATGCATTTCTTGATCCATAGGATGAATTTCTCAGGCAGACCCATGGCTTCCAAAACTGATAACAGGAACGGCCACTGAACAGAATCGAAGGCTTTGGAAATGTCTATCTTTAGAGCACATCTCGCTGATACTGATGTTTTATGATAATTCTTCACAAGCTCCGACGCTAGTAGAACATTTTCCATTAGAAGCCGGTCCTTAACAAAAGCTGATTGGTTTGATGAGATGAAAGAAGGGAGCAATCTTTTCAAACGGCTTGCCAATATCTTAGATATCACCTTATAAATCACGTTACAGCATGAGATAGGGCGATAATCTTTCATATAAACTGCTTCATCCTTCTTGGGAATAAGAGACAGGATTGTTGAGTTGATCCCCTTGGGGAGAAACCCTTTAACAAAGAAGGATTGAACCGCTTGAACAAAGTCTCCACCAGTGATGGCCCATGTAGCACGGAAGAAATCTGAGGAAAACCCGTCAGGGCCCGGGGATTTATCTGCAGCCATACCAAACAGCGTTTTCTTGATCGTTTCTTCTGAAACCCCACCCATGAGCATGTTCTTATCTTCTTCGGAACAATCATAAGCCAGCAGATATTTTAGTGCTTCCGTACTGATCCCTGTATAGTCTTGAGGAATATGATTCAAAAATTTACTAAAGTAGTCCACCGCTTCTTTTTTGATATCCTCCTGGTTGTCAGCAATAGAACCATCCTCGCGTTTTATCTCTCTGATTGAGTTCCTTACTTCTCGAACTCTTGCCGCTCTGTGAAAAGTCTTGTTGTTCCCATCTCCAATCACCAACCAGTGAATCTTAGCCCGCTGGCTAAGTACTTTCTCCTCCAATTTTGATAAAAACGTCCATCTTGAGAGAGCTGCTGACTCCATGACCATGTTAGCCTGTGAGGGCTCATCGAGAGTCTTGGTCTGAAGTTCGCATAACTTGTTATAAGCTTCTTTTGTTCTCTTTATAATATCTCCAATTTTTTCTCTACTCAGATTCTGCAGCAAAGGCTTTAAAGCTTTTAGTTTCTTCCCCAGCCTGAAGAGAGCAGAAGTAGAGTTGAACAGCGGCACAGTTTGCGACCAGAATTCACTAACCAATGGTAGAAACTCCGGCATGTCAGCCACTGCATTAACAAACTTAAACGGCTTCTTTGGTTTCAGACTGTCTCTTTTTATAGTGAGTCTACACCTTTGGTGATCCGAACACCCTCCAGCCTCGAAGACACAATAGGCCTGCGGAAAGATTCGCAGCCATTCTTCATTCACCAAGGCTTGATCCAGCTTCTTACAGATAATGTCATTATCTCTCTTGTTACTCCATGTGTGTCTCGGACCCTGATAAGACATGTCCACCAAAGAACAATAATTGGTGACCTCCTGAAATTCTCGCATTCCCGTTGAATCATGATTTACATCAAATCTCGAGTGCTCCACACCACTCAATATTTCGTTAAAATCCCCACAAATTAACCAAGGCTTCTTCCGGATAATAGGTGAGTCGTGATGAGACTTGATGTCCCTCCAGAGCTCCCTCCTATTTTCCTCCAAATTAAATCCATAAACGAACGAACAGAACACTTCCTCCTCCATTCCCTCCAGAAGCACTGAGACCGTTATCATCTGAGCACTCTGAAAACACGGAGTGACTCTCACCTTAGGACTCCAAATTACCCAAATTCTGCCAAGACGATGATACTCATAGTTTGTGATAAAAGACCAGCTAGGGAAAACTTTTTCCTGAATTACCTTAGCTTTGCTCTCTTTCACCCTTGTTTCAATCAAACAACCAAACTGATAACCCCCTTTTTGGACCCAGTCCTTCACCACCAGATGTTTTGTAGATTTGTTAAACCCTCTGATGTTCCAAAAGAAACCAGGTTATGCAATCGTATCTGTATATATATCATTAGGGGTTGACGAAGGGGATACACCTTTGATTGCAGAGAGTCTTCTTCTACACAATCGATCAATTACCAATTAATTATCAAAGAAAAGCCATGACGGGTACAACTGTTGCTGATGCTATGCCTACTGCTACTGTTCTCCAAGGACATCCTTCCCTTTTCCGTACTTGGTGGTGAGAACCAAGTTGACTTTTTCTTTACTAATTCATTACTATACTAAATTGTTGACTCTTTAGGCTAAAATAATAATTAATTTAAATTGTTGCTGCAGGACAAACAAGAACTTACAATACGACTTGGTGATGAGCTTCATCCTCATAATCCTCAACGTTGCAGCAATCCTGTATATGGCACACCACAAGATTGCTTTTACCGCAAATAACTTTTATTTCCAGCTTTTCATTGTTTGGTACTTCATTTCTGGCATAGCGAGTTGCCTGGTTTGGTCCGCCGCAATTGTCCTAGTCGAAGCTTATGACATGTACATCGTGGGACGTATCTGTCACATCTTTGGCTTCGCTATTCTCCTCCACCTCCTCTATTGTATTTCTCCACGTCTGACCCTATGGTTCGGTATACCATGTTCGTTATGGTTCCTAGCCGCTTTCATTGAACCTCTTTACACAGTTCATCTACCTCCAGTATTTGAAGATTTCCGAAATTGCTGGAAGTTTGTGAATGAAGAACAAGTTAGAGTTGTTACAGTTTAGTTTTTATATCATTAATTTCTTTAGACCCTCTTAGTATAAAAGAATGAGATGAGTTTTTTTCTCTTAGGTTTTTTTTTATATGTACAATCTAATAACATTTGATTTTGGAAAAACTAATAATAATTCATGATTCCAAACGATTCCTTTCACAAAAACTAAATTTTTTTTCGAGGTGCACCTATATACAAAACTAGGTGTGGACATAATCTAAATCTTCGACACTAAATCTATACAATAGGATGATGACGATCTCCACGCTCCTTCGTTGAGGAGAAAATTGGTCACTTGTTTGTCTTCTTCATGAGAGGTTCACTCTGTCCGGATCCAATTCCGGTGAATTTAACCACTGTCCTAACCGTTTTGGTGAGAACCAAGGTTTTGAAGTGATTGATAGGGTATTTTGTTACTCGGATTTTTTTTCAAAAAAATGAAACTACATGTCAATTCAATCCCCTAAGAATGGGGTTTAATTAAAGGGATAATTAAATCGGTTTAAAGAGGCTCATGTATATATCTGACAATAGCAATAGGAAAGGATCAAAACTGGGGCGATTACAACATGTGTATATAACATCACAAATACTTCATTACAACTCACTCACCATCACATTTATAGTCGATGAGAGGAAACCAAATGCTAACCACGTTGTGTTTTGGCTCGAGAAGCGCCTAGCTGCACAGGGAATTATTCTTGGAACCAATAATGTTAGATTTGGAACTTTGCACAATACGTAAAGACATGACTAATCAACACTCATGAGGTTCCGTTAAAATCATAAATTAATATTTTTTTGTATATATACATATTATATAAGCACAAAGAAACAATTATATTATTTGCTTTATTTCACAATAGAATTATCTCTATATTTTTTTTAATATTTCCATACATTTTACTAATATTTAGTAAAATTACAAAAACATCTCTATATTTTCTTAACATTTTCATATATTTTGCTAATATTTAGTAAAATTATATATAAACCGTTTATAATTTTTATAAAACATATTTTATATACACCAAATAATATAATAAAAAAATATGAAAGTCAAAATTCAAAAGTTTAATTAATGTATAACTGGTAAAATTAATTATGTTATTTATTTTATAAAATAAAAATATTCTAAAATAAAAATCCAGATTTTTTTTCCGTAAATTAATAAAATATCATAACCCTAACATTATTAATTTCTAATTTTTTTACTGTATGTGTATATTTTACTAACCATATTGAAAGCACAAAGGTCTCCAGTTTAGGGTTTGGGAGTAGTCCTGAGGAAAGTATGAGCAGCTCAAATAGCCACCATTCTAGGCTATTATACATATAAAAAAGACGAAAATTGCAAGTGATATAGGAGGAAGCAGACCCTGACCCATCAATAAAGTTAAATTGACTTACCACAACATTGCTGTTGATGGGACCCCGAAATGGAAGAACTGTTTGACAGAAGACACGAAATCATTGGATACAAAGCTGCGAGTCTTCTCACAAGAAGTGGAGAATCTCACATAGCATGCTAGTATCACAGCGTAAAACCAGAAAGACACACTCATAGCCAAAGCAGCTCCATTGCTTCCAAGACCAAACAGGGAAACCAAACTCCAGCAAACCGCGATGTGGAACAAAAGGGTGGTTAGGGCCAGAGCCGGCCCGAAAAGTTTTGGGGCTCTAGACCATTTAGTAAAAATTTCAAAATTTCGGGGGTTTAAAATAATTTAAAAGAATAGAAGGCAAACTGTTGTAAAAATAATAAATGATGTTGTTGTTGTAAGGATAAAATATATACTGTGATATTATGAAAACAAATTAAGAGTAAGAAATCAAAATAGATGATTATTGAATATGAGCTCATGGAGCTGCAAGGTTTAGCCCCCTGGAAAGACTAAGTTGTTGTCACATGATATATGTGACCACTTCAAATTAATCCGTAGTCATCGACCACGTTACGCTATCAAGGGGAGAGAAATGTAACACTCGGAAGCAAAGTGTGCCTGCTTCCTTGAGATAAAAGAGCATTCAAACCGCGTAACTCCTCTTACAAAGCAGGAGTGGAGTACGAGAACAAAGTCACTGAAGACTTAACTGAAGGATAGTTTTGTAAAATCTCAATTTCTGGTATATGTAAAAAAAACTTAAGATAATTGATTTGGATATCTATGTCACCAAAGTTGGTTTACTTTTTTCGACACACATTCATTTAGAACTCCAGAGTTAAGTGTGTTTGAGCTGGAGTAATAAAAGGATGGATATGCAAATGAGGCCAAAGCACGGAGAAAAGTCGGGTGGTAATTGAGGTTAGTAAACAATGATTGTGAACTTTCGAAAAATTAATGCACCGTTCACCGGACGGATGAGGCCCACCGGCTAAGAGAGCGGACGTGGACGGACGGAGCGTTACAAGTTTTCTCAAGCAAAATCCACTCTTTTTTAACTCATTTGTTTAACCATCAATTTAGTATTCATTTGGATTTATTTAGTACTTATCCAACAAGAATCTTGGATCCTTTTATATCATCTCAACACAAATAATAAAACTCATTGTGAAACTAGCATCTATAATCGTCATACTCTGATCACTATAACATTATTATTATTATCATCATACCAGCATCACTATAATCAGTTGTTTAGCATTGTCCAGCCGCCAAAAATTAGCAGAATTGAAGGTTTCCAAGTTGGAGGAGAGCGGTGGGATTAAATGAGCCATGTTCATTTGTTCAATCTTTCAATAACACAAAATTTAGATATATAATATATAATAAAGTAAATTGGCAAGTTTGAGCACTTTCTGGCCTGGCCTTTCATGACTTGCAGTTTTCTCCTCGTTCTCTTATATTACAATCCCCATATGGCATGTTTTATTGGCTATCAATCACCTCTTTTCACTTGTAAATTCAGACAATGCCAACGTGGCTCTGCTCTTGTCCCCGTGGCACCTTTCACCTCGTCGTTTTGTAACTAGGCACATTTGTATAGTTGTATATTTGATTTGTGGTGATTTTAGCATGTCCATTAAACTCGGATGAGATGGTGTCGGTCTTGATGGAATTTGTTATTTGCTTTTTTCCTGACATTTCATCTACTAAATAAGAATATCAATCATGATTGACAAGCCAATCTCTAATGAAAGAGATCAACATAAAATGTGATATCTAATACGATCATCGAATAATAACAATTAAGTTTGTGAATTACATAATCTACACAATAAACCACGTGAGAAAAGAAATGAAGAAATAAACTTTCCTGACAAAAAAAAGTTTGGAAATAAACTTTCCGGTCATGTAAGAAATTATTGGCCTATCAGACTATCATCGAAATAGCCAAGTCACTGGATCAATTCATCATGATAGTGGTATGTTGTTATGATGAGATATCATTACCTTCAGAAAGCATATCCCATATATTAGGTGATTAGCGTAATTATCCTCTAGTGATTGGAGTAATTATCTGACTAATTACATTCCTAAGATCATTTACATTTAAGTATAGAGATGTATATATATAAGAGTCGAAGATATGTCCTTGCATATAAATGAGTTGTTATTACCATCATTGGAGGATAACACAATAACATGTTACTTATTAATTAGTGTTTTCGAGCGCATTATACGTATCCCATTTTCCACTTTTCTTATACAAACACGATCATTGTTTCAATATTTTATTTTATGGGAGCTTATGGCTTTATATAACCTCTCAGTTGTATACAACTCTATCTTCACTTTTCACAACACATCACACTTCCAGCAAAAATAATATCTCTCTCATATTTCAGAAGGAAAAAAAAAACATACATGACAACATACGGCACAAATCCAACGTCAGCTAACGACCTAGCACCAAAACTCGAGTACATCACACGAGCCAATGACCAACAGAACGTAAGACCCGGCCTCGCCACACGCCGTTCATGGAAACAAATGCTCGACCTCCACTCTTTCAACTTTCCGCGCAAAATAGCCACCGTGATCACCAGAATCAAAGCGAACACCGTCTACTTCCAGACAAACTACACCATCGTTGTCCTCTTCTCCGTGTTCCTCAGTCTGGTCTGGAATCCCTTGTCACTCCTAATCCTACTCGCTATAATCGGCGCGTGGCTCTTCCTCTACTTCCTCCGTGATGAACCACTCACTGTATTCGACCGCGAGATCGACCACCGTGTCGTTCTTATGGCCATGTCTGTTCTCACTCTCTCGATACTTTTCTTAACCGACGCAAAGCTCAATATTGCAGTGGCCATCGTGGCAGGCGTGGCGGTTGTATTGTCCCACGCAGCTGTTAGGAAAACAGAAGATATGTACCAAAACGAAGATGAAACCAGTCGTTTACTTCCCTAAGTATAAAATGATCTTCATTTGCTAGAATATTTGACATTATGAGTATGATGTGTTGTTGCGTTTAGGCTTTTCAAATCTCTTATAACTAAAATGTTGTAGCTACCATTGTTTATTAAGGTTTATGTTTGTTTGTTTTTTATATTCTATGTTATAGCTTATTAGTATTCATCCCATTTTCTCTATAACCACTAACCATAGTCTTTTTTTTTTTTTTTTTTTGAACACCAAATATTATAAATCTTCCAACCAACTAGTTGGGGAAAGCAGAGCGTAGTACAGACTTGGCCAAAGAGTCAGCCATACAGTTCAGAGAACGAGAAATGAAGCTAAAAGAAATACAAGAGAAACGTAAAGATAGGTTCTCGATGTCTCGGAAGATTCCGTAGAGCTCAACCGAGTGGCACGTCGAGGAGATGGCAGCAATGAGCGCCTGGCAATCTGATTTAATGCAGATTTTGGATATTCCAGCTTCAGAAGCATGGACGAGAGCGGACCGGATAGCAAGGGCTTCCGCCATCATGGCCGATGTGATGAACTCGAAGACGCATGACCCCTTTAGTAGTACATTACCTTCCAAACTCATGATGTACCAGCCGCAGCCAGCTCTGTTCGTCGAAGTCCAAGCAGCATCAGTGAAACAGGAGAGCTCGGTGAGGGGTCGATGCACTTGACGATTCTGAAGGTTGCGAGGCACTGGGGGCGATAACAGGGAATCCTGAGCATTGTTCCATTCCTTGGCTGTACTAATAGCCTTGGAGAAGATGTCCTTAGGTTCGAAAACTATGTTTTCAAAAATACGTTTGTTTCTTGCTGTCCAAATTACCCAGCAAACCCAAGGGAAGATGGTTTCCTTGACTCCTAGCGGGGGCAGATTGATGAGGGTTGATGTTGCTAGGAATGCTGACGCAAAGGAAGACATAGATGTTGGATCAAAGTCCTGTTTCCATATGTTCTGAGCCCAAACCTGTCTTGAGAAGCTACAATGAAGGAAGAGATGCTCGGCTGTTTCTAATTCTCCACAGTGTCGGCAGGTGATGTGATTGAGTAATCCCCTCTTAGCTAGGTTTTCTCCTAAAGGGAGAGCTCCATGTGTAATCTTCCATAAGAAGAGTTGTAGTTTAGGGGAAACTTTGGCAGTCCAGATTGCCTTGCATAAGGTCTGTTCCACCACTCTCTGGGCCTCTGTTGTCTCTCTGATCTCATCATTGCCCTGGGATGCAGCAACATAGTACCCTGATTTCACAGAGTAGCTCCCTGATTTTGTTGCGAGCCATGCAAAGGAGTCTGGTGCTCCTGTAATGCTAGGACGGAGCTGTAGGATTTGAGGGAGTAGCGCTGGGAGTGAGCTCATGATTCTCGGGATATTCCAGTTCCCGCTTCCTCTACAAATCAGGTCAGATACAAACAGGTCTTGGTCGCTTTCGGTCACAGGTCCCATAGGGGGGGACCATAGTCTATACATGTATTAGGTAGGTTGATACCAGAGTCGTGAAAACATGAATACCGGATAATTTCCAACTCTGGTTTGGTTTAATATAGCTAGATGAAGTGACAACAATTGTTGGTAGATAGTTAATACTCCCTCTGTTTCTTAATGTTACATATTCTAGTTTTTTCACACATTTGAATAAAACACATGAAATTTGCATAATTTTTTGTGTTTATCTTTGTTCCATAATTTTAAGCCAATAAAAATTCAGTAAGTATAATTAAGTTTTTTGAAATTTACAATTAGTTAATAAAGCATGTCTTGAAAATGTAAAAAATAGATCTTTTTAAAACAATTTTTTTCCTAAAATATGTAATTCTCCCTCCCAGTGGCGGATCTAGAAAGTTTTATCGAGGGGGGCAACATTTTCAAATGTCAAAGAAGAATAACATTCAACCCTATATTTAAGATTTGATGGGGGCAAACTTAACCAAAATTTCCAAAATCTGTTATAAATAGTAAAGAAAATCCATGTTTTATAAAATTTATATGGGGCATCTGCCCCACCCTTTATGGCTGTAGATCCGCCACTGCTCCCTCCGTTTCAAAATAGATGATGTTTTAAGGAGTTTTTGATGTTTCAAAATAGATGATGTTTTCATATATCAATGCATTTTTTTCACTTTATCAAAAATTGTATAGCCAATAATATTTTGTAGTATGTTTTGTGATTGGTTGAATAACTTTTAATTTATATTTTAATGATATTTTTAAGATAAAAAAACAAGTTTCTTAATAGTTGTACATAATCTTAAAACTTCATGTATTTTGAAACAGAGGGAGTATTAAATAAGGAGTAGCAATCAAGAAAATCATTTTTTGCCATTCCATATAGCTTCAAATTCTTCAAACTCAAAATAGATTCTCTTACTGCAACAATTTGTCCTTGTAAGTTGTTACTATTGGGTAATTTAAAAACATTAAAAATCAAGATAAAAAAATAAATGTAAAATTTAAACTTAGATATTGAAACTATGAGATAAATAATACACTAGTTTTAAACTACATCAATATGCCACCACAACCATCCACTATGTATCGTTTTTAAACTATGTATCGATTAATCACTTAATGCCACCACAACCATCCACTATGCCAAACTCTGGCACCACTACATTTAATAAATTTTAAACCAGTTACACCCTCTGTGAATTGGGTTTTAAACTTGTGAATCGAGGCTGGCGTAAATTTGAACGACGATCTTTGATGGACTGATCGGCCAGAATATGCAACAAAAAAAAGTATCCCACTGCAACACGGGATAACGGACACAATATGAGCCTAACTGGTGACAAATAAAATAATATATGAAATGGTATGAATTACTTATGGAATGGAATCAGAATTCCAATTATTTCAAAACGATTTGGAATAATTTAGAATGATTTTTCAAATGAAAATTATTTTTCTGAATAATACGGAATGCTATGGAATGAAACATTCATGAAGATTTTTTTCCAAAAACAAAAATTGCATTAAAGTTGCACCCTAAATGTCTCCATGAATAACACAAGTTTGGAGTTTTTTTCTTTTTGCAATATATGAATGAGCCTATTATTTTAGACTCTGAAGTAAGGCCCGTTAAGGTTCCAAGGGAATTACATCAATAAGAATCCAACGAGAATCTAATTTGCAGAGGAAGCGGGGTCTGGAATGAAGCGAGAATCATAAGCTTGCTACCACACTTACTCCCTCAGATCCTTCGCATCCGACCCAGTATCACAGGAGCGCCGGACTCTTTTGCTTGGCTAGCAACAAAATCGGGAACATATTCTGTTAAATCAGGATACTTTGTAGCTGCTACCCTTAGCAATGCTGAACTCTGGGAGGTGACAGAAGAACAGAGAATAGAGGAACAGACCCTCTGCAAAGCAATCTGGACCACCAAAGTCTCTCCTAAGCTACAGCTTTTCCTCTGGAAGATCACACACGGAGCTCTTCCTCTAGGTGAGAACATAGCAAAGCGAGGTCTGCTCAATCACATCAACTGTCGCCGCTGTGGAGAACTGGAAACAGCTGAGCATCTCTTCATCCATTGCACCTTCTCGCAGCAGATCTGGGCTCAGAATATTTGGAAGCAGGATTTCGATCCGACATCTATGCCCTCATTTGCGGCTTTCCTTCTTGCGACAGCATCACTCACCAACCTTCCACCACTGGGGGTTCAGGAAACTATATTCCCATGGGTTTGTTGGGTTATTTGGACAGCAAGGAATCACCTTATCTTTGAGAACAGAGTGTTTGACCCTGTGGATACTTTCTCCAAGGCTATAAGCTCTGCTAGAGAGTGGAACAATGCTCAGGCCTCCCTGATATCTCCTCAAGTACTTCGTAACCCACAAGGACCTCCATCACACCGAACTCCCACCGAGCTCTCGTGCTTCACTGATGCTGCTAGGATATCGTCGACAAACAGAGCCGGCTGCGGATGGTACATCGCCAACACTGAAGGAGACACTTTACTACAAGGGTCCTGCACTTTCAAGTTCATCTCATCGGCCCTGATGGCGGAAGCCCTTGCTATCCGGTCCGCACTCATCCACGCTGCAGAAGCTGGATTTCTCACAATCTGCATTAAGTCAGACTGCCAGGCGCTCATTGCTGCCGTATCCTCGAAGTGCCACTCGATTGAGCTCTACGGAATCATTCGGGACATCGAGACTCTATCTTTTCGCTTCTCTTGTATTTCCTTTAGCTTCATTCCTCGCTCCTTGAACTGTAGGGCTGATACCTTAGCCAAATCTGTACTGCACTCTCTCCCCAACTAGTTTTGGTTGGAAGGTTTTATAATAGTTTGTGTTCAAAAAAAAAAAAGAATCCAACGTAGTACATGTAAGTGCATGAACCATTCAATATCTTATACATTTTTCTCGATTGCAATATTATATTCAAAACAAAAGAAAACAAAAAGAATCTTAGATTCTTGTTCTCTTCATCAATCACTTAACGAGGTGTAGAGGAACTTGGAGAGAAAGAGGCAACATAGGTTCATGAACAATCCCAACAACAGATATTTTGCAGTGATCAGAGCATAACATCTTCTCCTTCTCCTCTTCTTCATCTGATGACATAATCTCGTTGGCAGTTCCCATTAATATTTTTTCCATAGCTTCACCATCGATCCAATCTCTAACCGTAGCCTTAACCAAGGTCGGGTTTTGACTAATCAAATCCCAAGCAGGGAAATTCTTCCTTGGCATCATGTAATCTTCAGCTTTGAGTCCAAGACTCGGACAGTAATCACCAACACCATCTCCAAGATAAATCATCTTCATCTTATTTCCTTCTTTGGAAAAAGAAGCTTGAATCCTCTCAATTATCAAACCCTATAAATAAATAAAAAAGTATAAGTTAAGGCTTAAGAGTAGAAAATTACACAAGTGGATACGTAAAGATTCAGCACATGACATGTATTGATCGTAGAATATATAAAACAGATCCAAAGATAACATATTCTATACAAAAAGTTTTCCAGAATTCATGGAAGTGTATTTGACAATTGGCCAAGCGACTTAATTTTTATTTTCTCTCCTTGATGAAATAATGGTCGAAAGAAAGAGTAATATTAATTGTAAATCTGTAATTAGTGCATGTAATTAGTGCATGTAATTAAAGTCGTATATAGTACGTACCTTGCACATGTTAGGAGGACAACGAGGGCAACCATGGGAAGACTTGTTGAAATCGTGGTAAGGAGAGATTCTTAACCTTCCTTGTTCATCTACAAGTCCAGGGTTTGTGTTAATCTCGGAGAAATACTTCCTAATCCCGAGATGTTCAACGATCGTTTCGATGAAGAACGTGTTCGCGTCACTCACTATTCTCAGCTCGCACCTGGAAAATTACCAAAACGTATTAATGAACGTGTTCATGTGATTTCTTTAATCAGAGTTTAATTAAACGAAATTAAAATTATTAAATTAATTAAATACCCTAAAGCATGAGCGGATTTGATGGCAGGGATGACACGAGGATGAATAGGGATTCTTCTCAAGACTTGTTTGATTTCTTCAATGGTTTTACCATGATCATGAAGCTCCTTCATCATCCTATCCTGTAATATATATGTACAGCCAAATATCGCTTTAGTGGTATGCTTAATTAAATTGCGGACAGAAGATCGAGTTAGAGTATTAGAGATCGAGTGAACAAACCATGAGAGAGTTCCAAGGCATTGTCGGAAGAAGCTGGTCAAACAACTCGGTGAAACCAAGTTCATCGACGACCCAATTATCGCTATCCACGTCAATAATCGTCTTGTCGAAATCGAACACGACGACAATGTTGTTGTTCTTGTTAGCCATTGTACAAGAAAAGAATATTGCTGAAAACCTTAAAAAGTTTCAAAGTGTTTTAGATGTAAGTGTGTGAATATGGAATGTGAAGAAGATGAATGCGATTTATATACAAGTGGAAGAGAGTGGAGAAGAGATAGCGAATAGGGATTTTCTAAGAAGATGCTATTGGAATATTACCTTGAGATTATGGAATGTGGTTCTTATTTTCGTAAACCGTTGGATCTGATAACGTTTTGGCTCAAACATTGACTAGGTGTGCTGATCCAACGGTGTTTACGGCTCTCGTTTTATCTTGTGGGTATTAATATTTAGTTTGGCTTTTATTCCTTTTTTATCATGTGGGATTAGGCAGTTGAGA
This sequence comes from Brassica rapa, assembly GCF_000309985.2. NCBI lineage: Eukaryota > Viridiplantae > Streptophyta > Magnoliopsida > Brassicales > Brassicaceae > Brassica > Brassica rapa. The sequence continues at coordinate 40,931,650 of NC_024803.2, read as the reverse complement.
AGACAAGAGAATGAGATAAAAGAATATTCCACCTATTAATCCGTTTCTTTGTTTTGTATTTATTATAGGAAAAAATAATTCTTTACCAAAAAGAGCTTTTTGGTACATGCTATGAATATATTGTTTCTGCCAAACCAAAACAAATAGATTTTTTTGGTACGGATATGGTTATGGATAATATTTCACTATTGAGGGGTCACATTTATTCTTTTATTTATATTATAGTCTATTAGTTTTGATGAAAATTTTCAATATTTCATAATTTTTTAGACGTTACATTTCTTTTGGGCAAAACATTTTGCTTTATATTGATATACCACATTTTGAATGAAAAGTATAAATGTATGTATATGCATGCGTGATGCGTGTAGTGGCTATATGTATCGCTTAGGTCACATAATTTATCGAAAAAGTTTAAACCACAATAATATAACTCGGTTGGATTAAACCTTAAAACATTGAATTTATCAAAATAATAAAGAATGGATTACATTTATGGGAATTGCATCAGAAGGCACTAGCACGTAGCAAGTAGGGGAGGAAAGTTAGAAGGAACATTGAGTGACAAATCTAAGACAAAGGAATATTCTTGGAGTTAAGGAACATCAGCTTTCTTTGGTGGCCACATCTTTCAATATTCATCAATTTGATTTCTTCAATATATCAATTAAATATATCCTAAAAATCGAAAGCAATTTGCAGTGGATCACCAAACATGTCTTAGCATGACAACACAACACTGTTTGTGTAATTGTGTGTATATCTCTCTATCTGTAGAATATACATATTTTGTTAGACGTTATCAGAAGATCCGCATCAAAACAAGCTTCTTTTATTCTCTCCTCACGTCTTTAGATAACAACCATCGGTAATATATAAAAAACGAAATATTTTCGTTGTAAATCTGTAGCACCACGAAAATCCATGGTAGACATGCCAAGCTGATCATGAGATTTAGTGAACTATAACCATTTTAAGATGAATAATAAAAGAAATTACATTTTGGTACTATACATTCTTTTGAAAATTTAGGGACCAAGGTAAATATGTTTGTGGAAAACCGACCCTATAGACATAACTAATCACTTGACCAACTAGTTGAATGGTTTACTTCAATATGTTTTGTTCCCTGCATTGTTTCAAGAAGGGCAATTCTATATTCTCCATACTATATCCTAGGCCTGGGCGAAAATAACTATACCCGAAGCCCATACCTTTACCCGTACCGAAGTAGCGGGTTCGGATCGGTAACGGATCCATGCTAAATACCGAATGGGTCTTAACCTCTTGGCTTTCGGATAACCGATCGGTTCGGTTGTAAACCGAGTCCGAACGAAGCACCCGAGCTAAACCGATCTTATATATGATTTATGTTATTCTTTATGTTATATGCTGTTACATTTACATAATTTCTATGTATTTTCCTCTCTCTCTTGTTCTCGTTTTCCTTTCGGCCACCAACCCTAATCCCAAAAGAACAAAGTTTTTTGATTCAATCTTATAATAATAAAATGGAACTATAAATCTCTTTGTCTCTCTGTCTCATGTTTTACCTGAGAATTAGAAGAATCAAAATCAATCACAGGTTCATAAGTTTTCTTTCTTCTTCTTCGGTTTTTCTGGAAATTTTTAATTGATTCCAAATCAATAGAAACATCTTCTATTTGCATGTCTTTTGATTCGCTTTTTTCATTAATTCATCTTTTATATGCATGTTTTCTCTTTAATTTTTCATTGTTATCTGTAATTTCTTGTTCTTATTATTCACTTACATATGTGCTTTTATGTTTACTGGTGGTTTTGACATCATCTTTTGATTGAGAAACCATAACAAAAAAGATGAATCTGAAGCTGTTAACGATCGTTTGTATTTTCATAGTGGGGAGATGCAAAATCGACTGAGCATTTTGATTTGCTTATGGTTTAATTCATGTTGTCTAATACTCTTGTACTATTATGTGGCTTTCAATTTCAGTATCTTTCTAAGTTTTAGAGTAAAGTTTGTTCTGTTTTGGTGTGTTAATGAATGGGTAGTTCGGGTTTTTTTGGGATTTTTTGGTTATTTTGGTTACAAAACCCGAAACCGAACCGGGTCCATTTCAATTTCGGGTTTAAGCGGATCTTCTGAGCTTTATCCGGACCGATCCGAACCCGGTTGGTTCCGAACCGATACCGTACCGGAAATTTTAAAAAACCGAATGAGACTTCTAGGCTTACATCCGAAAATCCGAAAACCCGTTTAAACCGAACCGAATCCGACGGGGGGACCGAACGCCCAGGCCTACTATATCCTCCTATACACTTAAAGATGCGTTTTCAGTAGAATTATTAGTAAAAAAACTCAGACTTTATACTCCCTTATTTTGCTCTATTAACTTGCTAAACAGTCATCATAAGAGTGAATGAAAGCAAAAGAAATTGTAGTCAATGATAATATTGTTACTACAATTGATGATATGATGATACAACTACTTTTTATTGGTAAAAATCAAAAAAGGGTGTCTGAAAATATAATTGAAAAGGAGACATAGAGAGATCATAAGGTGTGTTCAAGTAAAAAAAAAAAAGATATGACAAAAGAATCAATAAACAAATTTGAAGCACAACCCTCCCAATCGTCTCATCCTAATAAAATCACAGACAATAAAAGAGTAATAGAGTCGAAACTGAAAAAAATATTATCCTCGGCAACAAGGTCTCTTCTTTTCTTCCCCAACATTTTGTACCTTCTAACTCCTGAAAGATTATACTGTTGCTTCTTCCATGGCCTGCGTCGCAGTGACTGATCAGTGTTTGGTGTTGTTCATAGCATAACTCTGTTACTACACCTTTTGTAGTTACATCATCACTTTGGTAGTTAAAAGAGAAAGAAAGAAAAGATAGAGAGCCAGAAAACACAGAAAGGGAAAGTTAAACTGGAGCAAGCTCGTTCCATGTTTTTTTCTTCTCTCTATCTCCAGTTCATGCATAATACATGTACAAGCTGTTTGCTGCTGCACAAGCAATTGAGTTCTCTGTTGGGTGCCAAGCCATATGCAGCAACTTATTTGTAAAATCGTTTGCGTTCCCATTCTCAGCTCCGGGGCTCTCTGATCCTGCACCCAAACACTTTTTTCACACCACAAGATAACAGTAAAAGCTTGAATGGGTTTTACTGTGACCACTACCACTAACCTCGTCTAATCATACTGGTCATAGATCTGGAAGGTCTTGCAGGTGTCTGGATTTGCCTCCTAATATATAAACCATTGAGTTGCGATTAGTCAATATATACTTCTATGACTTGTGTTTAACTATCTATGTTCTCTGTTTTCTGATTTACCTCGTTGGGTTTTTGCTAGCTTCCAAAGTTGCAGCTTCAGTACTTCCTTTAGATGCTCCAAATACGCGGAATAGATTGCTGGTTTCACACATAATAAATTGTGTCAGTTATTCATCTCTTATATAAGATAGAATAGAACTGAATTTACCATAAGACAAGCAATCAAACCTGTAAGAGCCTGTTGCTACTCTCAATCCATCACCACTCACACAACACTCGAATTTATCAAAGATGGAGTCATTTTCATATAGATCGCATAGCTGCAGCCGGGTAAAATATAAATGAGGTTAGTTTTCAGGACAAAATCATCAAATGGGAGATGCCCACAGAAAGAAGCTCTCACCTTGGGTCTCAGATGTTCATGAACCTGGTAAGATGCAACTGGACCAGAATCCATGTTTATGTCCCATAGCTGAAACGTCAGATAGGAAAGATATCAGAAAATACTTAAGGATACACCTCTATTGGGCCATTATCAGAAAAACTATTCACAAGAGAATCAGATGATTTCCAACCTTGAGGGTCATGTAATCGCGACTAAGTATGTATCTTCCATCCCTTGAGAATTTAATATCTGAAATCGAGGCAATTATCTCTGTGAAAAATGATCTTGAACCAGGTGCTTCCGGTTCCTCAAACCTGTGATAGGAAGTAGCAATTGTCAGTGGTCTTTAGCCTAATAATCTTCACTTACTAGTCATTTCTGACATTGACTACTTATTTATATCCCCTTCTTACTTAGAACATATCCAGAAAAAAGACCTTTTCGATAAAAGATGAAGAGAACAGAACTTACAATTTAGTGTGAGAATCACACAGAGCTGATTGCCTCATATCAATCAAACGGATGGAGCCTTTTGAACTGCTATATGCAAGCATATTACAATGGATTGGATGAAACTCAGCTGATGTAATAACCTCTGCAGAGACCATGTAGTATTCAAAAACATGGTCAACACACAAAATGTTTTATGTAGCAAACGTGAAAAAAGAGAGCGAGGTTGTAAACATATGCAACAATGTAAAGAAAATAACAGATATAACTTCAAACAAAGTAAGGGAAGAAAGCATACCAGTTAAGTCCTCCATGTTTGTGGGCTTAACATCAACAATATTGAAACTCTGGTTGCTGATCTCCAAATTCCAGAGATTTACTCGCAGATCATCAGCCGAAATGAAGGTTTCACCGTCGCTTCAAAAGTTAGAGGAACGATACATTATCTCAAGGAACAAAATTATGGAGAAATACATTTTAAAACGTGATCTAAAAGATATCTTGTGGGAATACTTAGTAAAAAAAAAATTACCTGCTATTTGAGATTGAATTAATATGGTAATCATGAGCATGAGCATACACTCTTCGGCACCTGGCCACAAGGCTGGTCTCCTGACTAGTCACCTAAATATGCAGAACAACCAATTATTCCAAGCAAAGTATCGATTGAGTAATGCGTGACACTAAGTTGGTACTGAGCTCTAGTTACGACAAACGGGAAAAACCAACTAGTTCCTACGTTTCACAATTCATGTAGTAGGATCATCAACACGATGAATACATCCACACCTTCCAGTCTCTAAGTACAAAGCAATCAAAAAGGTTACTTGATCAACTCTTTTTACTGGACAAAAGCTAAAGGCATCACCAAAAAATATAGTGAACATACTGGATATCTATATAGCCTTTAGTTTTCAGAATCCTGAAACTAAAACTCACTTCATTTGACAGTAAAAGGGGGAAAAAATATTGCATTGAGTACAACTACCATAGGCAAACGCAGAGATGGGATGCCTCCTGGCGGGAAAGAGAAGTCCTTGCTGAGGTAGTCATGTACTCCATTAGCAAGTAACTGAGGAGGGCTACTTGGACTTGGTCGATTGTCTCCAAAAGCTTTCGACGGATCAATATTCATTTCAGAAATTTTCTTGATCTTCTTCTCTTGTACCTGTTTGATAAAAAATGAGTGGATGGGTAAAAAAACAATTCAGCTTTATTTCTTGATGGAGTCTAGGAAGCATAACCACCCAGTTTCTAGAACCTTTTCACATGTCACACCTAATATATTTTGAAATAAGATAAAAGACCATCCAGATGTCTCACCTTCCAGTATTTGATGGTTTTATCATTTGTGGAAAGCAGAAACAATGCACCGTTTGCTGGCTGACACCATCTGATTTTGTTGATTTTCTCCTCTATTTCCAAACTCTTGAGATAGTCAAACTGAAAGAGATTGGAGAGCGAGATTATTCTGTAGCACTAGAAACACACTAACTCGTAAGTGGAATCCGGTTATGTACCTCAGGTTCATGAGACTGAAACTCTGTTTTATATCGAAACTCAGGATGCTTAACTGCGTAATCCATCTGCTCAGCATCCCTCCTGGATCCACCACGCTGAAAAAGAAAAAAAAACATCGCAACAAGAATGAATTACAACACAAAACAACTCTTCAAATAAAAAAACTGAAGTAAATATCGCAGAAGAGAAAGGAAACGCACATCTTTAGTATCAGTCCTCTCAAAAAGAACAACTCGGCCTCCACGGTCACCAGTTGCAAGATGGTCTCCACTTTTATCAAACTCAATGGCTGAGATGATGTCAACTGCAGAAAGAAATCGTCACATAAGAATTCATCACTAAATTGTAAGAGCGAAAACACATTAAAACCATACACTGCAGCTCGAATACTCTCTTCTATCTACTCACAGTGAAAATCTTTACAAACACAAGTCACAGAGATTCATCAAAAGCTCTCACTAATCAAGTAATCAGTGGAAGCAATAACTCACTAATCCCACTATCATCCAAAATCAGATCCAAACCAAATCACTAGTTCTCAAATAACCTCCGGATCTAAAACTCAAATCTCTAACGCCTTACGCCAATGATTACCTTCCTGGACTTCTTCTCCGGCGGTTCGCTCGCCGAAGACCTGAGAGAATCTCCACTCCAGAGGAGAACCGGCGGAGGAAGCAGCGGCACCGTTCATTTCTTTTTTTCCTTTTTTGGCGTAGATAATCCGAATTACAAAATCTGAGCTTCCAAATCGTAATCACAGAGTCGAAGATCGCGTCATCACCATAACCAAATCCATCGATTCACATTCCATTCAGATAGTTTTCTTCATCGATTGAACCACTTTGATCGATGATTGATTTCTCTTCTCTCTCTCTCTCTAGAAAATGGAGGAACGAGAGAAGAAAAAAACGCCTTCCCCTTTTTCTCACTCTATAAGGGTAAAATTGTAATTTACTATATTTTATTTCTTTCTTTCTTTGGGACCATCACAATATCGAATAAGTTAATAATGCCTTGATACCATAATGTTTTTGTCTTGATATGAACTATGAAGGTTATAGATTCGTTAAGAGTTACAAGGTCAGACCCGTATTAAACAATCTAATAGCCTTGGGCAAACATAAAAAAAAAAGGCCATATTTTAAACATTTTTTCACTGTATTTAAGTTCAACTAAAGAATTTCAATAATCCACAACAAATAAAAAATAGGTATGAGTTCCTTTAAATACGAAAGACAATACACACTAAAAAAAATAATGTGCACCTTGGTTTTTTTGTTATAAAGTTACTAGCTATTTTCTCTTTAACAAATTAATGTGGGCCTTTTATTACTACTAAAATCACACTAAATAAAATTCTGAGCCCAAAGACCCATGGCCATTGCCCCTACTGCCATGGTCAAGAGCCGACACTGTACAAGGTGGTGCATTTCTTTAATCAGATCCCGTATACATGAGTCGAGGGTTGACATGTGATGTCGCATATCATTGGTCAGTTGTTGAGGTGCGCTTGACGCTGTTGTATGATGTGTATATCATCTATAGTATAAATATCACTAGTATTGCTTTTAAAGATGATGGGATGCTTTTAACTTGTTTTCAGCACTAATGGCTGGTTTCAGAACAAGTGGCCATAGATTATAGGTTCATCCTGTTGAAGAAGAAAAGATATTCAGTCTTATATTGTCATAAGATTGAATACTACTTCTCTTTCAATTCACTGATTGATAACCAGATTGGATCTTGGTATATATATATACTGTTAAGAGAGCCTTATTATCTACAAATACAATAGCTCCAACTTAGAATCTTTCTGATGCAAATGGTACATTTGACTATGAGCCTTTGGGGTATGGAGATGTTGTCGCATGTTTCTTATAGTGTTGATCACATCAAAACCAATGCTCCGGACCATATTGCAAGCTGCTCATATTCCTTCTCTCTTCTTTTCTATCGAAGTTAAGGCATCCATTATATTTTTTTCTGATGATTATGATAAATAAGAAACCTATTGTTCTAAAAATCAAACTTTCAATTGTTCCAAACGAAGACGCAGTGGAACAAAAATATGTTTATTACATCAATGACAAGAGACAAAGACATCTAAAAATATATTGTTCAGCTTCTTTCTGTAAAGTTAAAAAAAAATCCAAAAACAGATAACAATCCGAACGTGAAAAGTGATAGACGTAGAAAAATTCTAACTGTGCTATTAAAAGAGATGGGTAACAACGTACTCTGACTATAATTAAGCTAACCACTTTTTTTTAACTTGTCAACCCTAATTGCCAGCATCTAATCCACGTCCCGAGGAGCTATCACTGTCAGAATCTGCAGATCAAAGAAGAAAAGTGATGTGAGCTGTGATCCTGATAAGGTGAAAGAGCCTACACAGATCAGTTTCAAAGTTTACCACTAGAGCAAGATCATGTGTCACTTCTAGAACTATTAGAAATAAGAACTACTTGAATAATCATTATCCCATTTTTTTGTGTGAGAATAAATACTAAGTGCTAAAGTGGTCTATGAAAGCAAAAGAGGAGACAATGATATGAGCTAGAATCAATAAAGAGCATAAAGACCTGAAAACAAACATTTAGCTATTGAAGCAAATATTACCGGCCGGTTCTTGGATAATATTGTGAGCAGATTCAGCATCTCTTTCTGAACCAAACCCCTGATCCTCTTTTCTATTATTCAAGCTCTCCTTATACCCAGTCACAAATCTATACAGCTCCCAAAGCGTTTGAATGTCAAGACTGTCAATATCCAGCTCAATCTCATCATCGTCTTGTTGAGAGAGTTCTGGATTACTCTTCTTTATAATCTGAACAACTGTCTCTAGTTTGTCACAAGGCAAGTCCTGAAGCTCTTCGATGAGTCTCCGTTTCTCATCCAGCGTAAGGTCCCTATTATCAACAGGAGTCTCCACTGGTGTTGTCATAGACTCTACTCTCTCCAAAGTCCTATCCTTGAGTACTGTAGGAGCTGGTAATGGGTCTACAATGGGAAGACTATCAAGCTGCACTTCAATGGAAACCCACTTCTCCTCAAACATACTCAGTAAAAACTTAGCCATACTATGCACATCATTCCCCATTGGATTATACAAGATGGCATTGTTAAAAGTAAGTCTCACATCCTCAGCGAAATCCAACGGTGAGTTATACAAACCCTCCCCCAACTTAGACTTCACTGTACCCAAATCCATAGGCTCTTTAACGATGGTGTGGTAATCACGCAAGCAAAGTCCTTCAGCATCCACTGGGACATTGAACACCCATCCATACTTATGCGTCATCAACTTCCTAAGCAAGTTGTTACAGTTCCTGAAAATATGAACCGTACCTCCATGCCCGCTCTTCTTAACTGTTTCTATTTTCTTGTTTCCGCCTTGGGGATCGAACCTTGTGATTACGATCCTAACTTTATCCACCTCGGAGATTAGTTTTAGCTTCAAGTTTTTAACCTCACGCTTTGAAGTTGAGCTTAAGCTGACGACCTTTGACATGGGATCTTCGTCTTCAGACGCAAACGAGTGAGACGGAGACACGAGAGGAACATTCACTGGCCGGTCATGTCTAGCAGCCACCATTGGTTTGGTGCGGTTATGATCGAAGGTCGACGATGAAGTCGAAAACCCTAGGGAAGCAATGTAGCAGGGGATAGCGAGAATAGCGTAAGCTTTAATCATGCGCGAGAGATTATATAGGGGAAATAAACACGTGTGTAATAGAAAAAAGGAAAGCAACATGATACAGAACCCGTACTGAACTGGAAAATACGAATTGAATGTCCCTTTTTGGTGTCAGGGTCGGCTTAACAGGTCCTAGGACTAAAAAAAAAATACTCTCTAAATTTTATATTCAAATAATGTTTAAAATATTTTTAAAATTTAATTAGTCAGTAATATTTTGTATAATTTTAAATAATTTTAGTTTCTTTTCAATTTTATTTATTATATTTATAATTTTTTCATATATAAAAATATAGATGTATAAAAAAATTGAACATTAACTATTATTATAAGGAGGAGCCGGGCTCGTGTCCCAAGTAAACCGGCCCTGTTTGGCGTGACATGTATCTGTAAACCAATTGCAACATCCAACCTTGTTGGTTTTGATTTGAGTTTGGCTGAATCCCATATATTCAGACTAAGTATGTAAACAGTAAGAATATCATGTGACCTAATGTGCATCACCTTTTGTTTGCTGATGACTGTTTGTTTGCTTGTAAAGCAAATGAAGAACAGAGTGGAGCTTTATGGAGCCTTTTGATGAGATATGGTCAAGTTACAGGACAGTTGATTAATCGTGCAAAGTCTACAATAACGTTTGGGAAGAAGGTACCTGAAGAGAAGAGAATCTTCGTTAGACAGAAGCTTGGTATTGATGCTGAGGGAGGGAACTCGAAATATTTGGGCCTACCGGATTGTTTGAAAGGTTCAAAGGTCCAGTTGTTCTCCTACATCAAAGAAAGAATGAGTAAGATAATCTCAGGATGGCATGCAAGAACACTTTCTCAAGGTGGTAAGGAGGTGATGATTAAGGCTGTTGCCTCGGCCGTACCCGTATCGGCTATGTCCTGTTATAAACTGCCTAAAACAGTTTGTTCTAATCTAACTAGTGCGATAGCAAATTTCTGGTGGAGCTCAGTGGAACACAAGAGGAAGATTCACTGGTTAAGTTGGGATAAAATGTGTTTGCCAAAGGAGAGTGGTGGTTTGGGCTTTAAAGATTTGGAGTGTTTTAATCAAGCGTTGCTAGCTAAGCAAGCATGGAGACTTATTCATTGTGAAGACTGTCTTTTAACCAAGGTGATGAAAGGAAAGTACTTCGAGAATAATGATTTTTTGAGGGCTTCCTTGGATGCTAAACCATCATATGCTTGGAGAAGCATTCTTCATGGAAGAGAGCTTCTGGAGAAAGGACTTAAACGGGCTGTTGGTAATGGTAGGAATCTTCTTGTCTGGACAGATAGATGGCTTCAAGATGAAGAAGGGGCTTGTAGACCTCCTTTAAGGCGCCAGAGAGAATTTAATGTTAACCTGAAAGTCTCTGAGTTGATTGATGATCGCACCGGTAGATGGGATGAGAGGATTTTGTCAGATATCTTTCTACCAGGAGATATTAAAATTCTTATGCAAAATCAACCGGTGGTGTCTGATGAAGATTCCTGGGTCTGGACGATGACAAGGAATGGAGTATATTCTATGAGAACAGGGTATGAACTCGCATTTTCTGTTCATAATCAGAAGCTCATAGAAGATATGACAGCACAACCGTCTTTGAACCCTCTTAAAGCCCAGGTATGGAGTATCAAGGCACCTTCAAAGATAAAGGTTTTCATTTGGAAAACGCTTTCTGGAGCACTTGCAGTTAATGATAGTCTGATTGCACGAGGAATGAGATGTGATAATATCTGTCAGATTTGTGGAATGGATGGTGAATCCATCAACCATGTTCTTTTCTCATGTTCTTTGGCTAGACAAATTTGGGCAACATCGGGCTTTCCTTCTCCTTTAGGGGGGTTTGATGATGTATCTGTGTTTGCCAATTTGAATTATGTGTTAAGGGTGTGGAATGATCAGCGATGGGATAATGAGATAACGAGAAGTTTTCCCTGGACGTTGTGGTACCTGTGGAAGAATCGAAACTCCCTTTTGTTTGAAGGCTTCTTACAGGAAGGGTATCAGATTTGTGGGAAAGCCAGAGAAGCTGCTGAGTTATGGTTCTTAGCTCAGGAATTGGAGGATAAAGAGAAAAGTGAATGGGGGGGTTAATGAGGGAGTTAGGGATATCGAGTGGAAAGCTCCACCAATGAGTTGTCTTAAATGTAATATTGGTGTGGGTTGGTCGAAAAAGACAAAAATAGCTGGGGTTTCTTGGGTCTTACGGGATCATTGTGGACTGGTGTTGCTACATAGTCGTCGTTCCTTTGGATCGGTGGAATCTAAGGATGAGGCGATCTTTTTGAGTGTTGTGTGGGCTATGGAAAGTTTAGTTAGCCATAGATATCTGAAGGTTCACTTTTCGTTTGAAGGAAGCTGTTTGGTGAATGCCATCAATAGGCCTAAGGCATGGCCTTCTTTCAACTTTAAAGTGAAAGTCATCAGATCGTTGCTTGATTATTTTTTGGATTGGAAGGTTTATCGTGAATCTTTTGAAGCTAATAGGGGATCTCGACTCATTGCAAGGAGTGCGATGAGAGATAAGTGGTTTCAATCTTATGTGTCTCGAGGTCAGCCCCGATGGCTTTCAAATGTGTTTAATAGGGATGCCTTAACTTGTAATAGTAGATTTCTTTAATTGTGTGTAAGATATTGTACTCTTCTCGTTTTTGGCTGTGTTAATGAAATATTCAGACAGAAAAAAAAAAAAATCATGTGACCTAATGTACCTGTCTCAAATAAAAAGACAAAATAAGTGAGGAGAAACCGGATCCAATATATTTAGAGACCTATGACTATCCATATGTCAGACATGCATAGACGTATAGTCACAACATGGATAATTCAAACACATAGACACTAGAGGATCAGGTAAGGTCGAGGAATGGATAGACACGAACAGGATCCACGTGCTAAGCTTCAGACACTCTCATATAACATCTGTCTCCAAATTACTTCCACTTTGCCTGCTTCTTTTAAGCGCTCTCTCTTTTCAACTCTTCTTTTCTTCTTTTATCAATCATCGAGGTTTGATCTTCTCAGGTTTATAAATGGCAACATATGCTAGAAGAACATACGGGTTCGGGAGAGCTGACGAGGCGTCTCATCCGGACTCCATTAGAGCCACTTTGGCCGAGTTTGTTTCCACTTTCGTCTTCGTCTTTGCTGGAGAAGGCTCCATCCTTGCTCTAGGTATACAAAATGAAACATTCGACCAAAAAAAACATTTTGAGCCAAATATTATTGCCATCTTTACTTGAACACGTTTTAACCAATATTCAGAGACGTATTTGTATAAACTTTAATGGATTTATCAAGATTCTTTTTGGTTTTGATAATTAAAAAGACTATAGGAACAAGAAAAATATATAATTCATTTGATAATTAATATTTTGGTTCGAACCATGCATCGTCATGCATTTGTGATTTGAACTATATATGTGTTATTGGACAGACAAGTTGTACTGGGACACTGCAGCTCACACGGGGACAGACACGCCGGGAGGGCTAGTATTGGTGGCGTTAGCTCATGCATTGGCCCTGTTTGCTGCTATTTCGGCGGCCATCAATGTCTCAGGTGGTCACGTGAACCCGGCCGTCACTTTTGCTGCTCTAGTAGGAGGCAGGCTCTCAGTGATCCGAGCTATCTACTATTGGATTGCTCAGCTTCTTGGTGCTATCCTCGCTTGTCTCTTGTTGAGGCTTGCCACTAATGGCTCGGTATCAGAACTTCCAACCAATCTCTATATTACTACTACACCTATATATATGATCGTCTAGGTTTTGATATGGTATCCGTCTTGCAGAGACCAATAGGTTTCCATGTAGCGTCTGGAGTGAGTGAGCTTCATGGGCTATTGATGGAGATCATCCTTACGTTTGCCTTGGTTTACGTCTTCTACTCAACTGTAATCGACCCAAAGAGAGGGAGTATTGGGATCATAGCGCCGTTAGCCATAGGGCTTATAGTCGGGGCAAACATGTTGGTAGGAGGACCATTCGAAGGCGCATCAATGAATCCGGCTAGAGCCTTTGGTCCATCATTAGTGGGATGGAGATGGCATAACCACTGGATCTATTGGGTTGGGCCCTTCATTGGCGGTGCACTCGCCGCACTTATCTATGAGTACATGATCATACCGAGCGTGAACGAACCTCCTCGCCACAGTACACACCAACCATTGGCTCCAGAAGATTACTAGACCGGACCAAGCTACATGTGGAAGGTTCTCTCTTTGTATCAATAATCTCTGTTTTGCTTGTGTTGTTTGTCTCTTTGTTTTTTTTTATATGTATAATTGAGTCAAGAACAGTACCTGTTTTCTTGTAATTTACCAAAATAAAAATAAAGGATCAAAAAATGGAGGCATTAATGGTTTTCTCTCAAGGAGCTGTACATGTAAAACAATGCCTTACTTCCTCTGTTTCTATAAATTAGCTTTATGTATATGAAACCTGCAAAAAGCGTACTCCTTCTCTATGTTAAGAAGGTCCTCTCATCTTTTCAACAATCTGTCTACTCTTTTCCTCCATGTGACGCCTCTTCTCCTCCAACTTCTCACCCATTTTCTTCCCAAGACCCAGCATCCTTGCTCTCCTTCCCAGTTTCTTCCCGCTTGAATCATCTTCATCGCTTGAACGTATTGACCTAGATGGTGACTGAGCAGCAGTCATCTCTCCGGTCCTGTCTCTTAAGTTTGTATATTGCTTTTCACTGCTGCTCGGTCGCAGTAATGGAGTTTTCAGTTCTTCCCGGGATTTGTCACTTGATAATGTAAATGTTGTGGATGATCTTGACAATGGCGTAGACATGGCCTCTGCTTCAGTATTCGGTTTCTGGATGGCACTGGCAGCTTCCTGCACTTGTTCAGACTGAGCACAGGAGGAAGATGCTTCAGGAATAATCGGCTTCTGAGTGGTGTTTGCAGTCTTCTGCATTTGCTCGGAGTGAACAGAGGAGGAACAAGTGGGTGGCTTGTCGGATTTAGATTTCGCTTCTGTTGCATGTGAGCTATTGTGATCGCTTTCTTGATTCATCCACATGAATGGAGCGGCGTTGCGTTGAACCCAGTCATCTTTTTCAGCAATCATCCAAGGAATCGTTAGGCTTTCACAGTTTGGAAGAACCACTGTTTCTCTTATTGCACTCTGTAGAATCATAATGTTAGCTCATTCTGTAAGCTCAAAGAGAAGAGACCCCTAAAGGTGGAAGGTGTACCTTAAACCGGTTGATCAAGAACATAGCAACATGGCTGTTGGTGATTTTGTGTTCCCCAACAGAAGACGCGAGATCGAATTCTACATCGGGCATGCTCGTGAATCCAAACCATAATTGATCAGAAGGAGGCTGCTTCAGGTGTACCCTCAGTGTCCCTCGAAGAGAAGACACCCGTATTGACAAAGAGATAGGCACCTGAAATTAAGAAACAAGAGACAATCTAACAAATCCAACTAGCAAAAAAAAAAGTTGTCTTGTAGACATTTGAAAAAAGGAGAATCAACCTGGGAAACTTGTTCAGCAATGTTTTTAATAATAGACTTCCACCTAGATACACCATTTGGAGATGTCTTCGTTCCTTTTGATCCCTTGGATTCATCTGCAACCAACAAGAAAAATGGTAAGAACAGTCGTAGTCTCTAGCAAGAACTCTCACTGCATTAATCCGTATTATACAGTAAAACATTGAACTAGCCTGTTTTGTTGGATCCACCATTTTGTACTAATTGCCTTTCAAAATCTTCAACACCTCCAACAGGGTTTGGTGGGACTTCCCCTGGCTGCAACCTTGTATCAGTTATACCTTTTTGCAGATCAACCTCACGTATGTCAACCCGTGTTTCAACGTCAATCATCGCTTCACCAGAGTATTCAATATCTAGTTCGAACGCCCATACACCACTCATCTCCATTGGAAGAACCCGAGTACCGTGTATATGAGGTGGGAGGTTTCCAGTGTCGACATCGGAGCAGATTAACTCGCCTATGTAGCTTGGAGTCCTCATGTTGGATAACACTCTCTGTTTAAAACACAAAGATACATCTTTGTTTGGTTAAAGAAATCAATTCATCTCATAATCATGGATAGTGCAGACCTGGATTCGTGCTTGCACTGAGCTCGTCACTCCTGTTTTCCGTTTGAGATCGAAAAACAGCCTAGAGATCAGCAAGTTCCACGCCAACGTTCCTTCATCCATGTCAAACTTCTCTTCAGAGTCTCCATCTGAAACCCCAGAAATTTGACTGCTGCTATGACTCACAGAACGTGAAAAGACAGGCACATCAGATTCATCAGCGCTATAATCTCCTGTCTTCCTTCCTGAACCGCTCCTCCCTGAGCTACTTCCGTGTTGCGAGTCTTGGTAAGAACGCACAGAGTTTTTCCTATCTTCCCGATGCGATCGCTTCCTTGAAAACCTCTTCAAGAACAAACGAACCTTTGAAGAACCACCACCATCAGTTCTGTTCCCTTTGTCAAACGTCTCAAAGCTAAACCCAGCGGATGGTTTCATAAACGAATGATACGCAACATTGAGAGACGTGACGTAGCTACGAAACTCTTGTTGCAGTTTAGTAGAGTACCAAATAAACCTTTCCGGAGAATCGCAAGCAGCTAGACGAAGAGCTTTGCACCAAGATTCCTTCTCCCACGAAGTCTCGAGATAGATGTAAAACACCTTGTTTCCCTTGTATAACTCTGAAGAGATCTTGCTTTCAACTTTTATAGGAAACCTTTTCGCCCTAAGAAATTCAAAAACAACAATGAAACTTCATATATTCAAGGACCTGATTCTAACAAAGCTTCACAATTCAAACAACTATATAAGTTACCACAAGAACAATGAAGCTTCATATATTCAAGGACCTGTTCTACCAAAGTTTCACAATTCAAACTGCTAAATAAGATACCATAAGAACAATGAAGCTTCATATATTCAAGGACCTGATTCCACCAAAGTCTCACAATTCAGAAAGCTAAATAAGATGCCATAAGAGCAATGAAGCTTTCATCTACCAAAGTCTCACTATACAGAAAGCTAAATAAGATACCATAAGAACAATGAAACTTCATATATTCAAGGACCTGATCCTACCAAAAATTTCACAACTCAAAACTGCTACACGGTTATAGATAAGAGCTGATACCATTTTCTTGTAGGGAGATGATTGCCAGAAACAGCTTCAATAGAGCAGCATTTCAAAGAAACCATCGTGGGAGTGCTATCAGAACCAGCATCTGACAAGAGCAGCTTGTGATCTTTGATCCTAGCGAACTTGCGAAGAGGATGAACCTCCAAGAAATCTCTCTTCTTCTTGTGCTCCTTTGGTACCTTCTCCTTTCCCCAGTTCTTAACACCTTCATCCACCTCCAGAATCCAAACCATTCCCTGTCATTTCATCACCAAACATCTCAAACTTTGAGAAACTCTCCGAAAATGTTAAAGACTTCAACAATCAATCAACCCATTCAATCAAAACTAGCCCTAGAATTCGATTTCTGAAGGATAATTGAGATCGATTCACCTGTTTGTTGAGAGAGAACTCGTTGGGAGGATTGACGATATCATCGGTGGATGGATCAGAGGCGGGTTTGGAATCTCTCTTCCGGTTCAAGCGTTTCACGAGATACATCAATCCGGCAGCTTCGGCGGCCAAGATGGCGACGATTCCGAGGAAAACTCCGGAGAGGAAGACGAAACCAACGAACGAGAACATCTTCTTCTCGCTGCTTCAATGCGGGGGAAGGTTTCTTGTGGAGGAATCAAAAGGAGATTCGTGGCGTCGTGGTTGGTTGTTCATGTCAGTTATACGAGGACCAAGGAAACAGAGGAGAGAGAGAGAGATAGATACAAGTTAAACTAATGTTTAATTAATTATATTAATTAAGTTTCATACTATAGATTCAAAAATAGAAATTAGCTTAGTAATCAAAAATAAATATTTTAAAATTCCCCACCAGGTTCTTTTAAAAATTAAACTTTCATAAGGAATATAGATCATTTCAAATTTAAGGTGCAAAAAAATAGTGAAATTATATGATTTAAACTTGATTGTATTATAAAATTGGAAAAACTTGCTCACTTTTTTTTTGGTGGCAAGGTTCTCCAAGAAAATAGTTTTCGGAAATTTTTGCATATGAAGGTACGCATGGGAAATAAATGTGAAGCAATCAGATACGTGTCTGTTTTGTGTGTTGTTTCATCATGTTCTCTTGCAGCTCCTTCAAGAGCCAACCCAAGAACCGTATTAACTGGTGTTTCAGAAGATATAATGCATGCATACTCATTATTTTCACACGTTAAAATGGTAACCAAACTTGCAAAAACCCTTTTTGATGCAGCAGATATTGTTATCCTGAATCGAGATATAAAGCTTTGTATATACTGTAACGACTTGCTATCTCTATAACGAGATGAAAGTTCCGAGTAAACCATATCTAAGGAGATAGAGAACCTCATCAAAGGGCTTGAGAACATCAATCAATTGGATAAAAACCTTAAATAATTATCTGAGAACGAACAATCTGGTCGGAAAAACTACAAAAACGGATCGAGCGAACAAACATTTATAAAAAGATATTTAATAATCAAAGTGCGGTTTCTCAAGTTGTTGTGATTTCGCTCTTTTTCTCTAAGAAGAAGCAGCAGCAGCTACTTTCTCTTCAGCAGCAGCTTCGAATGTCTCACCAGCTACAAGATCTGGGACATCATCGTCATCATCCTCTTGCACAGTTGCTGAGGCATTCCCATCAACAGGGGCTTGATTCTTAAACTGCTCTGCTAACTTCCTCAGATTGTCCATGTTGTCTGGTCCTGAAACAGATACATATTTTAAGGATCTTTGATTTGGGGTTGGTTGGGGGAAGAACATGTAACATGTTTATAAATCACATGGAAACATACCAAGTTGGCTGAGAATCTGAGGAAGGATATCTTCCAATTCTACAGGAAATCAACAAAAGCAACAAGTTCTATATTAATAAGGTTAAGATGAAACAAAGATGAAGTAAATAGATTTTAAGCTTATCAGATGCATACTCTTGGTCTGAGGAGAACCGCTAACAACCCATGTGTTTGCAGCAACTGAAGCTTGAACTGTAGTTAAGTAGGAGACACAAAATGATCATCAATAACATGAAAAAAGGTTTGCAAGAAACAAAATGGTAAATCAAGAAATATTTACCCTTGGGGTTGGTGAACTGAATAACAACATCATCCTTAAAGATGTTAACTTCTTCAATAGCTGGAATGGAATTAACTCCAATCCTCTTGAGGGTGCTTTGGAGCTTCTTGTCATCAGTTGTATTGGTCTTGTGCACAGCCTTCTTCTTCCTACAGCCAAATATCAAATGGTTCATATAAACATAAACCATAAGTAAAATGAAGAAAAAGACAAACTTTTTACCTTCTGACTGTACCCTTTCCGCCAGTGCGGACGGTGTTAGCCATCTTCATCAACTTCTCCCGATTCATCTGTGTATACACCATGAGAGTCAATATAACCTTGTATATTGCTATTAAAACTATATATTATACAACCACAAGTAGGGCTGGGTATTGATACTTGTTACTCGGTCATGCTACTTGACTCATACTCGGCTTGAAAAAAAGTTAAGTACTTGACGTTGTCAAGTAATAAGTCTGCAATTCTATTACTTGCAAGTACAAGTCAAGTCTAATACTCAAGTAATACTCGGCTTGTTACTTTTTGATTACTTGTTATTGGTTCTAAAATTATGTATTACCCATTAAAATACTTGTTTTACTACTGATATTGTAATAAAAATGAAAAAATATATTAATTTCTAGGTATTTGATTTAATATGTGTTTATTTCAAATGAGTCATATACACGCAGCAAAACAAATGACTTAATAACAAGTATTTAAAATATAGATAAGTACTTGACTAGCTAAGTACCTGATCGAATCAAGTACAAGTACAAGCCAAAAACTCTAGTACTTGCACAAGGCAAGTCAAGTAGCGGGTACGGCAAAAAACCTAAGTACTCAGCTTGCTTCTAGGCCTAACCACAAGAGCTTTAATTTTATACAAGAAATCAATGAGAACATAATCAATAAGTACAAAACAGACCGCCAAAAAATTTAAACTCAGATGCGTGAGCTAACGGATACTATTGAGATTAGCCTAGGAATCAATTAGGTTACTCTCTTTTCGATCAAAATATACAGAAGTTGCAGACCAGTAAATAAACACCGACACAACTAATGTAAAATCAATGAAAGAGGCAACGTAACTAGGGTGGTGGATTTACCTTGAGAATTGATGATTAGGGTTCAGTGTTCTTCGATGAGTGGAAGGAGATAAGTGAAGAGAGACAGGGGGCGGCGCAGAGAGGGTTTTGCGTTTTAACTATATGCTATGCTATTGGGAGCCAACCTCTTCTTTTAATCCAACGGTTGACATCGTACCGGTCTACAAAGAAGCATCGATCTCTACCGTTGGATCGTGTAGGCTCGATTTAAATCATGGCCCAGTCATTTCCCTCATCTATAGGCCTAAAATAAGATAGGCGTTCTCATTTAATGGGCTCTCTTGTGAAATTATCAAATAACCAACCCGTTAGCTTAATCGTTTCTCAAGTTTCAAAATCGATGATTTTATATCAATTACCGCCTTTTTGAAAGGCTTTTCTTTTTCTGTTTCCTTTTGATTGGAGTTCAAATGTGCAATGAAGCTACGTTCTGGATATCACTGATGAAAATGAATTGCAAGCTCATTGATTATCTCCTTGGTTTTGCCTTTTGCTTTCTGATAAACATACTCGTTTCAAACCTATAACGGTTTAGTGTAACCATAGGTATAGTTATGAAATATGGTAAGAGTTTGGAAGCCAGTTTATTTTTTTTAATATGGTAAGAGTGTATCGACTTCCTTCCCAACTAACTCTGCCTATTTTCCTACTAAAATTCACCAGTAATTAATTTTGGTTTTCTTCGTCCACACGTGCAAGTGAGCTCTAAAACAAGTTGATTATGATTTACCTAGGATTTAATATATTTCCAATCAATCCTTAAAAACAACCTATAAACAGTTTTGCAAGCAATCCCAAGGAAAGTTTAAAGTACAATATATATCACCATTTCAGGTTTTCAACTTTTTCCCAGCTCTTCTTTATCACTCTGGGACATAGAGAACAAATAAAAAAAGGATGTGTGGGACATAAGTTGAAAATAGAAACCGTGATGAATACAAATTTCATGTTCTAAGTATTTTTTTATAAAAGTATTAGACCATACGCAACGCAGGTTGTTAAGTAATTCTTAGCGCAAATCCTTAGGGAAATTTGGAATAAAAACGATTATTAAATTAGGTTAAGTTAAGAAAGAATCCTTACCTAAGGATTTTTTGGCTTTGGTCCTAGATGAGCTGGCAACACCTGATTGGTGCGAAGAAGCGTTGTGTTTCGTATAGCGAAACAAACTTTCATTTACGCGTCTCGATCTGAAAAAAAAAACCTCTACATCTCTCCAGGCGAAGGCAAAGGCGATTCGTCGATCCGCGTCGTCGAAGGTAAATCCGACCGTTTAAACTCATTATTTTTTCTTATGGGGTTGATGCATGTTGATTTCATCAGTTTTTAGGGATCCGATTGTGAGATTTGAATAGCTTTCGGCCTTGAAATCGAATTGGGGATTTAATTCGAATTAGGGTTTCCATATGGGTTTGCTTTTCTCTTCTTTTCGATAAGCTTCTTCGTTGTTTCGTCGCGATTACGGGTTCGGATTGGAGTGTAAATCGATTTAGGGTTTTATAAATCGATTTAGGGTTTTCTAATTTGGGGATTTTGATTCGGTTTTATTATTTTGTTCTTGTAGGTTCTAAATGGAGGAAGAACTGCGAGATATGAAAGCACACAAAGCATACTACAACATGCTTCATTTCGTTTCAGAAGCCCAACAGGGAATTCCCAAGTTGTGCCCCTGTGGATCTATCACGAAGGAGTTCGTCGACGAAGAGGATTCATATGACTACCTCCCCGGGAAAAGATACTTCATCTGCAAAGATTACCAGGTTCGAAATGTTTTCTCTCTTTATACTCCTTATTGATTTGCTGTTTGATTAATCATTTAACGTTTTCGCAGAATGACGGAATGCATTTCAGGCAACCATGGGTTATGGGTGTGCAACAAGAGATTGAGAGGCTCAAACATCGCATGATGGAGCAGGAGAAGCTTCAGCTAGAGTGCGAGGCGCTTAAGGTTAGTTTATAAGTTAATGTTCAATCGTGTTTGTATAATCTTTTTAAAATATTGTTTGTTTTCTGTTATGTTTCTGCAGAACCAGGTTAAGATGCTTCTTCAGCGTGTGTCTGAACTTGAAAAAGTCTGCTGAGGTTAGTGTTTTGAAATGTGTCTCCTTGTAGTTTAATTTTGTAGTTTGAGAACAAAGTAGGATAGTGCCTGTGTCTCCTTGTAGCTTGAGTTCAAAGTAGGACAGTCTGTGGGTAACTTTGTTGAAACTAGGATCGTCCGTGTGTCTCCTTGCAGTTTAAAAACAAACTAGGATTGTACTGGTTAACGTTCTAGTTTGAAATTAAACTTAACTTCGTAGTTTAAATGCACACCAAACCACCATTAAATTGTTCCTTAACTACTTCTTTTAGTCTAAAACATTCATTAAATTGTCGTGAGCTGTTTTGATATGACAGTTTCCTACTAGGCTTCAATGCTGTTAATGTAGAATCCTTTATTTAATCCTCTGTGTTTCTACTAGAGAAACACAGACTTCTTCTTCAATGGCAAATAACAATGGTTATGTTAACTTATTAGCGAGCCAAGGATCAATTGACCTTGGCTCATCACAACCTTTTTTCTTTACCGGTCAAAGTAGTGATGAGTCTAGTGTCAAAGAGAGGAGAAAGTGGACACCGAAGGAGGATTTAATCCTCATAGGTGCGTGGCTCAACACCAGCAAAGACCCAATAGTGAGCAACGAACAAAAAGCTGGTGCCTTCTGGAAGAGAATTGTAGAGTACTACAATTCTAGTCCTCTCCTGGTTGGGACTATCCCACGAGAACTTGGGCAATGCAAGCAAAGATGGGCTCGGATCAACGATTTGGTATGTAAGTTTGCTGGCTGCTACGACATGGCACTGAGGGAGCAGACAAGCGGGCAAAATGACAACGATGTGATGAAGTCTGCCTTGGATATCTTCCACATTGACCAGAACCAGAAGTTCAACTTGGAAATGATTTAATCGAAAATATTTGGAACAAGTTTGGTGATGATGAAGATGTATAATTATTGTATGTTTACTTTTAATCATTGAATAAAAAAAAATTTAAAATTAAATTTTTTTAAAAATTTAATAATTTAAAATTACTAAGGACCTCATTTTGAGTAACACCATTGGACATACATTTTAGACTCAAATCCTTAACTATTCAAAAAGCAAAAAAAACTACTATTATAATCCTAAGGACTCTAATGGTGGGTAACACCATTGGAGTTGCTCTTAGTCTCTTTAATTTAACATTTTACCAAAACAAAAAACATTAGTCTCTTTTAGAAGGCTAAGAGTACAACCGCCGTAGAAAAGAGATAAAGTAAGTAGTGATGTGCTTCGAGACCAAATGCCTGAGCAAATAAGATGCGACGACTTGTCGAATTTTTTTTTTTTTATAAAGTATAAATTGCCACTGATATATCAGTCAGTTAGCCAATTAATTAATCAAGACACACAGTCGTTTTAGGGTTTCCACGTTGATCCGATTTAAGCAAAGGAAACATTTGGTTAGGTTTGAAAGGTTAACAAAACATATATATTCATAAGATATTTTATGATTTTTTATACGTGACCTGCAATTAAACCTCAGGTCCCCAACAGCTTTACCAAACCATCTCCTTCCCACCAGTTTTCAATCTTTTTAAAAATTTGTTGATATCTTCGGAAGTTAGAAAAGCAGTTGTCTTGTAAACTGTAATAGTCCATTAGTTATACCAAAAGGCAGTACGGTAGGAATCTATTCATCAAGTTTGATATCCACAAATCCTGGAATAACAAAACGTTCCATTGTCCCATGTTTTGGCCAACTATATTGTCTTTAATATGTAAGATGAATTTAATAACTAAGCTGAAAAATATTTCCACGTGCGATATACATCTGTGGTATGTACATGATTACTTTTTTTATATAGTTTCATAATGCGTTTAAGTTTTTCTTCAACTCTTACAAATTATAATCTTAAAAAAAAACAATAACATGTTTTCCCTTTAATAGTGTATCTTAGACTAATGAAGTATTTTTCGATATAAATACAAAATTTTACATATATAAGCAAGCAATATACATTTTCGTAGGAAAAGCAAATATTCATAGTTTTTAACCTTTTTGTAATTAACTTTCTTTTTTTCTGATAAGGACATAGTTTTTTAACATCTGAAACGTAATGTATATTCGGTGCGTGAATTGTAGTACGTACCTCCCATCTTGAATCATATGTTCTAGAAGTTGTCCATATATGTAAAGCTGTGGAGTATAAATTATTGCATACCTATACGGTTATATGATTATATATGCGTATAGTATTGCTGAAGAGTGTACAACGTAATTGAAGTATATATTGATTCTTTCTCAAAAAAAGAAGAACTATATATTGGTGGCTGAAGTAGAGGGTTTAGGTTAGAAAAAAAATATTTAAAAGTAGACGTTTTTTTTTTGCTAAAATTTGGGTTTAAAAGTAGACGTTGAAAGTTTAACGAAGGTTCACCCCACCAAGCAATCTCTGATCCCCTCTGTGTTATCTCATTTTCTCATTTTTGTTTGTTTGTTTGTTTGTGTTTTATTAATTATTCATCAACTAAAAAAGTCCAACATAAACGAAAATCTGTAATGGAAAATATTTATAAGAAATATAATATTATAAGAAAAAAGATGTGGAAAGTGTTCCAAAAAAAGATGTGGAAAATTAATAAGAACAAAAGGTAGATTACTTAAAAGGAGTGTGTTTGGTTAGGGAAGACGTTGGCATCAGTCACCGGTGAAAACGTCTCTCCAAACTCCTAACGAAACTTATAATATTCATTATTTTCCATTCTCCATATAATATATATGTGTGTATGTATGGTGCTGTTGCTCTTCAGCTTTCTTCTTGTTCCTACATACCCATCTTCTCTCACCTACATCAAACCTAGGGTTTCTTATACCAATTCTATACATCTATATATATATATTCATCTATCATTAACATAAGATCACAGATTCACAGAGATTCAAAATGATGTGTAGTCGAGGACATTGGAGACCTGCAGAGGATGAGAAGCTTCGAGAACTCGTTGAACAGTTTGGTCCTCATAATTGGAACGCCATAGCTCAGAAGCTCTCTGGTCGATCTGGTAACAATCATTTACTCTCTCTCTTTTTTTTTAACAAAAAATCATTTAATATAATTTCTTATAGATTAGGCTTTCATATAATAATATTATTATGTTCGTTCAGGTTGTTTTTATTTACTTATTATTTGATTTTTCAGGTAAAAGTTGTAGATTAAGATGGTTTAATCAGTTGGATCCTAGAATTAACCGAAACCCTTTCACGGAGGATGAAGAAGAAAGGCTTCTAGCTTCTCATCGGATCCATGGAAACAGATGGTCCGTGATCGCAAGATTTTTCCCCGGTCGAACCGATAACGCTGTTAAAAACCATTGGCACGTCATCATGGCTCGTCGTGGCCGAGAACTGTCCAAGCTACGTCCACGTGGTCTCGGCCATGATGGCACCACGGCTGCGACGATTGGTTATGACGGCTGCGATAAAAAGAGAAGATTGGCAACCGCAAGCACTATCAGTTATCCTCACCAGTTCTCTCATATTAGTCATTTTCAGCTCCTCAAAGAGTTCTTGACCGGAAAGATCGGGTTATGCAATAATACTACTCCAATCAACGAAGGTAATAAAATTAATATGGCTTAAACTTGGGTGTTTATGTAGATAGATAGATGC
Source organism: Brassica rapa (assembly GCF_000309985.2). Taxonomy (NCBI): domain Eukaryota; kingdom Viridiplantae; phylum Streptophyta; class Magnoliopsida; order Brassicales; family Brassicaceae; genus Brassica; species Brassica rapa. The sequence continues at coordinate 40,906,398 of NC_024803.2, read as the reverse complement.
ATATATAAACAAACATGTGCACTTCCTTCATAACCATTAGATAAATTGCAGTTAATGGTGCAAAAGATTAAAAAAATCATTTTTTTTTAGTTTATATGGATTATAATTCATGTTTTTCAGCATATATTGATTTAATTTGGATTATCAAACTTGTAAAGAATTCTTAAATAGTTTTTGAAATCAAACATGATAAGTAAACATGCATATATGCATATGCTTGCTTGTGTGTACAATTATATAATTGTAAGATATCTAAAAATTAACGATATGATCATCGTTGATTTGGTCAGGAGCGATAAACCAAACCAAAAGACCGATTGAGTTCTACGATTTTCTCCAAGTCAAGTCGGATTCAAAGAAACCCGAAGTGATAGACAATTCAAGAAAATACGAAGAAGAAGATGGTGTTTCTGAACACAGCCACAATCACAACGAGAATTGTGTTCCCTTTATCGACTTTTTGTCTGTTGGAAACTCTGCCTCTCAGAGTTTATGTTAATCCGTACTATAAGGTAGATCATCTGTTAATGACATGTAAAGCTTACTAATCAGTTAGAGCTCTTGTTTGAGCCAAATGTTAACTAAGACAGCCCAACTTTTCTTGTACATCAAATCTAAGATTGTTTATTTATATATGTTTGGTTTCATTACGAATCAGTTAGAGCTCATTAAGAGGTTTTATTGTTAACATAAAGCACCATGTTACCAATGATGAAGAAAATGCATCACCAAATGAATTTCTCTATTGAACTTATGATTTCATTGGCAGACTATTTTGACTCGGATAACTTGTGATGATGAATGAAGCTCTGATCTTTTACGTAACTAGATGTAAAGAAAAACATTTTAAAAAAAAAATATTTTTTACAAGGTTTAGTTTAGCTTCTTTAATTGTGAAGTATAATAAGTTAATAACGGAAAGACGAAATCAAGGTTGGAGTATAGATATGATTAAGTTGGGAGTGGTTATCAGCCACCAAGAAATATATATCCAAAGTAGCAAAAATCTAGCTTTGTTTTATTATAATTCGTTTTATTTAGGTGGAGATGAAGAACACACATCTTGACACGACTTATAACCATACTTCTACAGTTCTGCTTTCGAAATAGATTAGTTTATATTAGTTTAATTAGAAAGTTTTTCTTCCACTTTGTTTTTCTGAAATTGATGTCATTATGATTGCTAGGATTTCCTCGTTGAGTTAACTAAGTATGTCACTTTTTTGTTTAAGACAATACGAAAGAACAACCCAAAGGATAAATACATAATTTTAATGAAAGATAATCAAGTGCAAACGTTGATTATTGTACAAAGATGTTGAAATCAATCAAATTTGGATAAGATTAAGAGACCCGCTAGGACATGTATAATTTCTTGATTAGATGTGTATATTACCTCACAGGAGATAATACATTTTATGGTGGTGAAAAGTCGATCACTCTGAGACGGATCTACTTTTCAAAGAATAATTAATTTAACATAATTTTAACTTTGTTCTATGAAAATATAAGAGCCTCCGGATCAAAAAATTCTAATCATTAAAAAGTGAACACTTTGAGATAACATATGAAATAACTGTAGTTTGTAGTCCAATTAGCTTATGAGAGGAAAAAGAGAATGATACACTCATTTAAAATACTGCTCTTACTCATATTGATGATTCAGTTTAAAAAAAAAACATTGAAATATTAATTTTTTATTTATTTATTGAGAGACAATGTAAGTTTTTCCTGATGATGATGCTCTAATAATTTTTAAAGGAAACCATAAATCTTCCACGAAAAAAAACATGGAATAAAAAATTATCCTAAGAAAAAAATTGAACATAAACAACAGAATCACAATATGAAATACCATCCCGAATATTACTCTTTTAAATAGAAGTTTTTAAAGGTTTTATAATGCGATAATATCCATAATTTATAGAGGTTTCCACTGAAAAGACATAAACCAATATGAAAACCAATAAAGAAACACATGATCAACAAACTAATAAGTTTTAGCCCATTGAATTTCAAAGAAATTTGACAATCCTGAGCTTGAACACATCCAGCAGAGCGTCAACGCTCATCATTGGGACTTTTGAACGGTCTGAACAGCTGGAGTCTCTGAGCAGAGCAGTCACCTGGACACAAAATATTTAATGTTTAAGAGAGGCTTGATCGATGCTCACACAATCTCATATATAGGAATGAGTATTACTGAGCTATAACCTGTCTCGTCGCAACTTCTTCATCACCCACAACTAGTATGTAGTTGTACTGCGCGATCTCAGCTTCTCCCACCTATAAAATAATTCAAAACATCACTCAAAATATGCATGTATACAGAAAATAAATATACAATTGTTTATGTGTTCAGGGACCTTGTAAAAGTTACCTTCTCACTGATGTTTCTGTCTGTTGTGTCAACATCAACATGGTACCCAGCTTCATGAATCTGTCTTCTCACCTGTTTGAATAATTACAAACGAATTTTTTTTTAAAAGGCGGAGATAAGACTCTCCAAGTAACTGCAAGTGCTCATAAGGAGGAGTGCAGTCAAGACTGTAAAACCTCTTCTGCGTAGGAACGATGATTCTCATTGTTTGATGAAGAGCAAACTATGACCTGCCTTGGACTAATCCAGAAAGGCCATTTTCCTTTGTAATGGTTTAACAATATGGCAAGCATACGCTCAAAAGATCCCAACACCGTTCTATGTATCATAACAGGTCTCACCCCTTTCTCCTTATCCTCAGTTCCCAACACCTTACTATGTATCATAACATTTTCCTTTTTTTCCTCATCTGAGGGTGAGTACCGAAGTTTGAAGTGATCAGGTAGTTGAAAATCGAGCTGATATGAGCAACAACAACAAACGTTACACTAAATAACCTACCAAGATAAATCCAGCAAGCAAAAAAAGGTTAAAACTTAAATAATTTGGGAGCTGCTTAACCTGTATACTAGCACACTGGAACTTCCTTTTCATTGCATCAGACAATGTTATGTCTATCTTTGGGCCACAAAATGCACCCTCTCCCCTGTTCACCTGCAGAATTCATCAATCTTTATTAGAGCAAATGCATACTCTGTGACTAATAAGCTTGGAGTAGAAGTATCAGAAGTGGTTTACTACAATGAATGGCTTTCCAAATTCTTGTAGTGCTTCTACAAGATCATTTTCAGATTCCTCCCATCTTTGCAAATCTTTAGTGTTTTCCTCTGGCCTCTGAAACTTGGATAGCATGCAATGATCAATATCACACAAAGTGTATCAAATGTGGTAGAAGAAATCATAATATCCTACCGTTAAGAGCTTTAGCTGATAGGTAAAGCCAAATTTTGTGTAAACATAGTCAACAAAATCCAATACATCTTTGACTTCCTTTTTAACCTGCACATAGTCATAGACAGAATACTTCTAATGAAAAATTGGGAAAATATAAAAATCCAACGTTGCTGGATTAAAAAAACAAATAGCAAACCTGTTCCTTTGTACAGAATATGTGTGCATCATCCTGAAAATAAATGCAACATGCAAAGGGGTATAAAGTAAGTGGTGGACTCTTAACTTCACCATGTCTCTAATGTTAATGCTAGAGTGCAAGAATTTTTTTTCTGATCTAGCTCTACTCCTAGAAAAGTTTAACTACTCCATGATCATTGTATGGCTCTTGATGTTGTTTTTCTCCAAGTTACTCTCACATAAACCTTAAAGTTTTTTTTTTTACATAAAATTTTAAACAGGAGAAGTCTATAAGGATGCAAAATATACCTGCTGGAACCGTCGGGTATGGGTCAAACCACTAAGAGCTTCACTTGCCTCATTGAGATGTAACACTCCAAACTCAGCCAGCCGAATGGGTAATTCTACATACCATACCATAAAGCTGGCGTCAGCAAAGATAAAAAGATAGATTTTACATTCTTATCATGAGTTAGATTTATAAAGAGAAAAGCATTAGTTCTCCATAATTTTCTTGTAGAAAAGTCACAAGGAACAAGGTTCATGTGTCTATATATAAAGAAACTAGATCAAACTGCAGTACAGGAACGGAACCAGACCTCTATAGGACCGAACTCTGTGTTCGAACATCAAGCAGTGACCAGGGCCATTGATAGATTTGAGCCCAAATTCTTGTTTATCAATCTGCACAAGAAACAACATAGAAAGTCATTTAAATTTCACCTATATAGCTAAAGTAACAAAGTCAAGAAGACTGCGTGAAGCTTTCGTTGCATTCTTACATCAAATGTAAACAGATTTTCCTTATAGCTTGCAGCATCTTTGGATGTTTCCCAGAGTTTCATGTTGTAAATATTCGGTGAAATAACCTGGAAAAATTCAAAACTTAGCAAACCCTAGTGCACACTGTAATCAAAGTATACTGAAAGAGTAAATATGACTAGTAAAGATAAACCTCTTCGTAACCCCTTTTCCAATATTCTTTCTTAATGAATTCAATCAACTTATTGTATACACGAGTGCCGTGTGGGAGGAGAAAGCAACTTCCAGGGCTGAAATATTTACATATATCATTAGTTTTTTTTGTCGTGGAACACAAGAAAGAGAGGAACTACTGTATTACAATAGCAGTGAAAAGAACCTCATTTTGTGACAAAGGAAAAGGTCATCTTGTTTCACTGATGAAGTATTCTGGATGACGACTGAGAGAGAAGGCTCATCCTCGGGATGATTATCCGCCATCGATGGAGGAGCACAGAAAGTGATGAAGCAGAGGAAGTCTAAGAGATCTTGTAGAACTCGAAATGACAGATGAAAGCAAATTCTCAAAGACAGGAGAGGTTTTCGTTTAATTTATGAACTTTTTGCGTAGAAAGAAACAAATCTGATAGATTTTAGTAATTTCTTTTATATTAATTAGGAGATTTTCCATTAGATGTAATGTAATGATGTAATGGTATAATATATTTATTGTATGTAAATACAGTTATTAATTTCATCATATAAATATATTATATAATTTAACAAAAAACAATTATAGAATAATATCCATTATATTTCAATTATAGAATATAATCTTTCATTATATTCTATTTCAATTATAGAATATAATCTAACAAAAACAGTGATAGAATATTTTATTATTTTTTAGAGCTAAAGAAAACTTTTATCTTTTATTGTCAAATAAAACTAATTTTCTAAAGAGAAATAACGCCTAAAAAGTTAGACAGGGACAAGAAACTAGCGAGTAGACAAAAGACAAAAAGAAACGCCTAAAAGAAAACGTGCATGTCAAGCTTCTGGAAATGACAGCAAATCTTTGTGGTAACAACAAAAAGGAGAAAAAACAATCCAATTTCTGTTGTCGTATTCTAGTGCCTAGTTTTGGGCTCCCAAAGTACCTAATCAGTTTCAAGTGGTGTCGTTGATTTGATTCAGAAATAGTATTGCTTAGACAGATTGAACTGTTTGGAGCTATAGTCAGTTGTAGCCAGCTTTGGTAGAGATTTTGTTTAGCAATCACAAGGGTTTACTTTGGTAGAGATTTTCTATTGTTAGTTTTTGTTTAGTGTGTGGGATTGATGAGCAGCAATAAACAAACTCAGAAATGAGAACTCTAGTTTGGTTAGAGAATGGAATCTTACCATCCTTTTGTCTATAGCTTGGTTAGAGTATGTTTCAAGTATTTAAGCCATTTGGCTCTTGCTGTACAGACCCGGAACTCAAGTATTTAGAACTTGTATTTTATGTTCTTATCCAAACGAGTTTTACATCGAACTCAAGTATTCAGAACTTGCTTTAGCATCTAAGAGACAAAGCATAATAATATTAAATCCTTCTTTTACATAAAGTAAGAAGCAGCCTTCAGTTTAACCACTCGAATTTGGATAAGCTCTGAGACTCTTGGCCATGTAGGGACGAACCATTATCACTTGCCGTTGGTTTTGCCTAGAGACGTGAAGTTCAATCTGCGAATAACCAGACAACAAAAAGCAAGCAAACGTTGTCAAATCCTATATGCAGATGCAAATGGAGTACAAGTATACAAACCACTTACTTGATTATGGGTTTTCGCTGTTGCACTGGAGCTCTATGCGTCACCTCAGGCTGCCGCATTGGAAGAACCTTTAAGAAACAAGAAAAATCAGACAAGAACAAAATCATGAGACTAGTTTAAGTATCGAAAGACAAATAAAGAACCTCGAGTTCTTCCAGTGCTTCATTAGAGAATGGTGAGCCATTTGAAGTAGTGGCCTCGAACGGAGGTATAGTTGCAGTAGCAGTGACTTGGTTTCCGAAGTCAAAGCTGCCTTCAAGCTCCTCTGTTTCTTCACTAGTAGGAGCTTGAGGAGTGGCTATCTTCTCTATTGGATGACTCTCTGGTGCATCCTCCTTATTGAAAACAACAACATTCTCTTGTGGATCCGTATTAATGGGATCGGATTTACCGTTTGTACAGCTATCTTTCATAGGACTAGAGCAAATGGATCCAACAGATGGATCCGGGCTCCCGCCTTCACCGTTCTCAGCAGGCACTGGAACAGCAACTTGTTTAGAGTTCCTTAACTGATCCGCGAGTGTCTCATCATCTCCCCGTTTTCTCTTCTTCTCATCTCCTGGACTGTTGGAACCAGCTTTACTTTCAGAACTCGCTTCATTTGTTGTTGTTGCAGTAGTAGTAGTAGCTGCACTTGCTGTAGAAGAAACTCTATGCTCTGCGCGGCGTTTGCTGTCCCATGTTCCTTTAGAGGCATGCGAAGGTCTAACTCCACCAGGAAACACAAAGCTCGGTAGACTTCTTCGCTTTATGTGGCTGACACTAATCTCCATCCCCGGAATCCACAACATGTAACCGTTTACAGTGTGTTTAAACTCCTCAACTGTTCTTCTGATATCAAACGGCTCGCCTTCGGCTGCTGGAACTCCTTGTTTACGCTGCAGACCCATGAAGTAAGAGCAGTGAAGCGGTCGGGATGCATCTTGAAAGTCATGTGGATGAGGGTGGCATTGAAGCATGTCATAAGTATGTCTCTCAATCTAAGAATACAATGTAAAATAATCAGTGATTCTATATACAGATTTTTATAAAATCAACAGAGAATAGACAAACAGTTTCACCTTCAGTGTGAGCTGTCTGAGACGAGACTCAACCCATCCTTTCCATTTTCTTAAATCATCAACATTTGCGGCAGAGATGTCGATCTGAAGATAGTTTTTATACGCTTCAAAGAATGCAAATGGCTCAAAGAGGGTATCCCAGTCAGCTTTGTTTGCTTCCATAGCCTGCAGGACATCAAAGGACTGTCATAAACCCCCACAATCTGCATAGAAGCAAGAACTATTCGGACTATCTTAATCTTTACCTCACATATATCTTTGCCTCTCTGAAACTCTCCTGTCATAATCCGCAACGTACTTGCAGAGACATTATAACTGGAGTTCATACAAGGATAAGCAGGAGTAATGATGGGCATCATGTGCAACCTGTCCTTTGGGTTTCTTCTAGGATCCCAAACTTGAAGACCGAGGGATCCTTCGTCCATAGAACAAAGAAGGACTGGATTCGGCCAGCGCCATTGGGTGTAGACTCTAAAGAACCGAGACGCTAACATATTTGGGAGAGCGTTAGGATACAGTTGACATATCCGAGCTACAAGCAATGCCCAGTTTATACCACCAAGAAATCCAGAGACCTAGCAATTGTCGGAAAAAGACTTTGACATAAGTAATATGAGAGTCACATAAATGGCATCGAGTGAAAGAATTCTTAATACATTAGAGTATACTCCACGTCGCTTGGCCCAAAACCGCATGCATCTTAATGTTGTCCTGAAATTCTGCTCAGAGATATAACATAGATTCAGACTAAGCAAATCATATGGATGTTATAAAGTTCTTAAGAGATGTCATCAGTAAGAACAAAACCTCAATGTTAGGAACCAGACGCAAGATCTGGTCAGTAACTCTACAACCGTTGAGACTCCGAACAGTTTGCTCATCAGCATTCTGTAGAATGGAATCCTGCGATATATCTACGTCCTGCACCATAAACATCAGGCAGGGAACACAATCAAGATTCTTCCAATCCATAAATAATGCATAAATAAAGTGAAACTATTTAACCGTAACTAGTAGGAACGAGATTAAACTGAGGAATATAATCCTAAACAATCACCTCTCTGCAAATTCCGATATTACCTTAGGTATAACCCATAGTGGAAGTTGTGCATAAAGGAGATCTATAGACACTCCATTAAGTTTGAATCCCATCAAGGGAACATGAGCATCAGGCACAGGGTGAAGCTCAGTTACTTCAGGCATTTCGGACAGCATCCTTTGTAGTTCACCAAAGAAATCACCCTATTGGCAATTTTAAAAAAAAGAAGAAGATTAAACTTGATACATGTTCGGGCCAACGTATAGATGCAAGAGGTTAAAAGTACTTCTCTAGTTGCATGTCTAGGCCCCACACATAAAGTGTCTATATCAGCACCAGGTCCATGTACCTATATGAGGAAGTAAAACAAACTGTTATAGGAACACTAGATATGCTAGAATAGTGGATGTTAGTCATGTTACAAGGAACAATCATCATCTGCAAGAGAATTCTCTAGGACACTGACTGTTTTAAGAAAAAAACAAAAATTCTTTCCAATAACCAATTGCAACCAGTATGTCCGACTTTTACCAACAATTGAAATGCCTGAAAAGCTCATACAGAGACGATACAAGTGATATAACATTGATCTCAATATGTTTGAATGACACAAAAGAGCATTTGAGACAAGTGATGCCACTTCCCACACAGGAAACTCTAAGACAACAGCAAACAAACACAAAGCTTTCACCAGTTCACAATGTCCTTTCCCTCTACACCGAAGTGTTGACAGTACAAAAGGAATGTGTAAAACAAAGTTAGTCTTGTATAGATCTTTATGGTTACCCCTAGCCGATAAGAACCGAAAGTAAATATCTCTGCATTCGCCTCATGAAGCAGCTGATCATTCAACCCTTTGGCGCGGCTGATTGTTTTTATCCATGTTTTCACAATCTGTACACAAATAAACAACGAAGACCTTACCGTGGATCTTTTACAAACATCAATCAAAAATCCATAAAACTTTTTTAAAAAAAGTAGTAAGAACCTGATCAAGTCTCCCTAGAACCTCCTCCCTTCTAACAGCTTCCTCCTTACTCTCGTACAATCCAACATCTTGCAAATACTGAACAACCAAAACATATTAGAAATCAACACGAAGCTAAGATACAATAAACACAAGCTTAAAGATATGAGCAAAACCTTCTCGAGCTCTCGTGTCTTGACCACATCAAGCTCCGTTGGTCCTCCCAAAGAGATAGGTTCTGTGATACCATACCTCTGCCCATTCTGCTGGACACTAGCCATCGATCTTTACCTACTTCTTTTCCTCTCTCTCTTTTTTTCCTAACTTTTCTTTTTTTTGCTCTCAATGTTTCAATTAGATTCTTCTACAAGCATAAAAATTCATCTTTTTTTTTCTCAACGGGGATAATTCGAATAATGTTAAGCTAAAAAAAAACAAAGACTCTGAGAAGATTACTATGGAGAAAAGTGTTGATCATACAGAAATACAAAAATCAAAAGGCTTTGCTGAATCAAAGAAAAAGCCAAAGCGAAACACTATGGAATCATACAAAACAGTAGCCAAGCTCTTGTCGGGAACAACCCTTAAAACCCTAATCCGAGAAACTGGTATTACAACGAATAGAATCTCGCATAAAGTCTCGTCCTTTTGAACACCCACGGCGATAGATGCAGACTGAATCCACCAATCGGAGATGAGATTCTCCAGTGAGAAGAAGAACAACGAGTTTCACCCCCTTCTCTCGCGTTGGGATTAGAGACGAAGAGCGAGTTCTATATTCCACGAGATATGAACCGTGTCTCTAAACCTGACCCGTTTTAAGATCCGACCCAGTATCTTAACTGGGCCTCGCTATTTATCCTCTTTTAAATATTCCCCGATTTTTAGACCAGACACGATTTTAGATCCGACCGTTTTCTAACTGCGGTTCACTATTTATTCTATTTAAATATTTTGTTTTTCTTCTTTTGGTCAACTTTGAGAATTAATTAGATACTCGATGTTTTGGAAGATTTGCGATGTTTCAATGATATTTTATGTTATTTTTAAGTTTATTAGAAATTGCGTAGCTAATTAGATATTATAATTATTTATGTAATTAGTTGAATGATTTTTAAATGGGCAATTGTTAATAATAGTATTTTTTGAGTTTTTTTTTTCAAAACTAGCAATATAAAAAAAATCACAAAAATGACATTCATTAAAGGGTAAAATATCCTTAATATCCTTATTTAAAATTAAATAAACAAACAAAAATAAATAAAAAATAATAATAAAATGAAAAAAAGAAAATTTTTTTATAGTTTCAGATTATATATTTTCAGATTCGAAATTTTTTATAATTTTTTTTGAAATTTTCTTTTTTCGAATTTTTTTTATATTTTTTCAAATTTTCTTTTTTTAATTCAAAAATACTTTTTGAAACTGTTTTTTAAATTTTTATTTTTAACTTTTTAGTATTTATTTTTTATTTTATAAAATTTTAAACCCTAATTCTCAAACTCCACTCCTTAACTCTAAACCCTAAGGTTTGTATTAATTAATCCAAAGGGTATAAATGTATATTAATTAATGAAATATATTTTTGTGACTTTGAGCATAGAGTGCTAGTTTGAGAACAAAAACTTGGTTTTGTGTTATTCTATTTTTTTATCTCTTTTTAAAACTATTTTTTTAGAAAAAGATAAATTTCTTGATCATTGAGCTAAAATGTCATGTATTGTGAAACGGAGCGAATACTTTTCTATAAATATTAAAAAAGTTTCTTTTGTTGAAATGTCTTAACAACAACTTACGTAACCATAATTAATGGTCATGTACCTTTCGCTCTGGATTTATTACAGTTAGATACTAGGATCAGATTAAAACTTAAATTAATTAAATAATATTTTTTTTCTCCGTGACATCTCCGCCATTGAAGGAAGAATCATTTCAAAATCATAAACTAAAGAGATCCGAGCTTTGAGTTGTAGGACAGAAACATTCTTATCTACAACTGCTTTCCGACCATGAGTGTAATAACCGAAGAGGAAAAAACGAATCACGGCGGAGTCGTGGAGGAGAAGCCAAAACGATGGCGACTCAATTCTCCTCTGTCTCAAGTCACCTTAATGGGCTTCGTCTGTTTCTGCTGCCCAGGCATGTTCAACGCTCTCTCCGGCATGGGAGGCGGCGGTCAAGTCGACCCCACCGCCGCTAACAACGCTAACACCGCCGTCTACACCGCCTTCACCGTTTTCGGCGTCTTGGGCGGCGCGTTCTACAACGTCCTCGGTCCGCGCCTCACGTTAGCCGCCGGCTGCTCCACTTACGTCCTCTACGCCGGATCTTTCCTCTACTACAACCACCACCACCACCAGGCCTTCGCCATCGTCGCCGGAGCCCTCCTCGGCTGCGGCGCGGGGCTTCTCTGGGCGGGCGAAGGGGCCGTGATGACGTCGTACCCGCCTCCGCACCGGAAAGGCACTTACATCGCGCTGTTCTGGAGCATCTTCAACCTCGGCGGCGTGATCGGAGGTTTGATCCCGTTTATCCTCAACTACCGCCGCAGCTCCGCCGCGTCGGTCAACGACGCGACGTATATCGCTTTCATGTGCTTCATGTTCGCCGGGGTTCTCCTCTCGTTCGGCATCCTCCCGGCGAACTCCGTCGTCCGCGACGACGGATCTAGATGCTCCGCCGTGAAATACTCCCGCGCCTCGACGGAGTTCGCCGCCGTGCTGCGCCTGTTCCTCGACAAGAAGATGCTCCTCATCGTCCCCGCGGCTTGGGCTAGCAACTTCTTCTATAGCTACCAGTTCAACAACGTGAACGGTCTCCTCTTCAACCTCAGGACCAGAGGCTTCAACAACGTGTTCTACTGGGGAGCTCAGATGGCTGGCTCCTTCGCCATCGGGTACATAATGGACTTCAGCTTCAAAAGCAGGAGAGCCAGAGGGTTCGCCGGAATATCCTTAGTCGCCGTGATCGGAACCGTGATATGGGCGGGAGGGTTGGCGAATCAGCACGGTTACTCGTTTGACAATCTTCCGGTGAAGAAACTTGATTTTAAAGATTCAGGGAAAGGCTTCGCCGGACCGTTCATGCTGTACATGAGCTATGGTTTGTTAGATGCGATGTATCAGAGCATGGTGTATTGGTTGATCGGTGCACTTGCGAATGATTCGATGACTTTGAGTAGGTACAGTGGATTCTACAAAGGAGTGCAGAGCGCAGGAGCTGCCGTGGCTTGGCAGATAGATACACGTAAGGTACCGTTAATGTCGCAGCTTGTTATAAACTGGTCACTCACTACAGTAAGCTATCCTTTGTTGATTATTCTTGTCTATGTGTTTGTTAAAGACGAAGATGATGCTGGTGATGTTAGTGGTAATAAGGTGTAGAGCATTGAGTAGCTTTCTGTTTCTAGTACAACTACGTTGAAATGCATTTGATAAATCATATGCAGTGTTCTCTCGTTGGAATACATTTGATAATCGATTACGTATCTAATAACAGAAAGAAATACAGTTTCGAGGCAGTAAAATGTCTATGTACTTTATGGTATTTATTGAGACTGTTTGGGTTGTCCTAAAGAGAGAGTTGTACACAACTTTTTGACTATGATTAATCGTAGCTAAGGGTACAGAATCTGACTTCACTGAATGTATATAGATGTCTTGTTGTACACGACAGTGTGATCTGTGTTATTTTTGGGACAGATGAATAAAACTGACTGAAAACATCACCTCAATAAAATTCTCAAAATTTGGAAGTTTTTGAAACAAAGACAATATGATAAGTTGTTGCTTCTTCATGACACCCAACACTTTTGAGTTTTGCCTCAATATAGCCATATTCAAGAAGTTTATATCCAATTGTTGTACTATCTGAATCATCATCACAAGATGAAGGAGAGAAAATATCTAGGGTAGACCCAGCATGCAGTGTTCATTGTAGACTTTATGGGAAAAAAAAGTGGCCCTTGGTCTAATAAATGTTCATAGAAGACGACGGTTAACCTACACAGAGTGAACAGTCAACACACGCTAGCACCACCAGATCTGTCCCATGCATATATTTATTATTTTTCCACATGTCACGAACACAGACTCCAAAGTCTTGAATCACATAGGCAACACACAGTACATGGGCTAGGGTAAAGCTAAAGGTACAGAATCTGACTTCACTGAATGTATAAAGATATGACTTGTTGCACACGACAGTATGATCTGTGTTTTTTTTTGGAACATATGAACAAAACTGACTGAGAAATTCTAGTAACAGGACAATATAAAGAGTTGTTTGATGCTTCATGACACGCATCACTTTTGAGTTTTGCTTCAAAATAGCCAATTCAAGAAGAGTTATACCAACTGTAGTACTATCTGAATAAGAGTTGATTTAAATATGTGGGCCTTGGTCTAATAATTGCTCATAGAAGACGACGAGTATGCGCCGCTTTAATCACAAATGAAAGCCAATCAACACACGCTATCACCACCACATCTGTACCATTGAATTATATTATCTTTCCACATTTCACATACACACTCTCTCTACTCTTGGATCACATAGGCAACAGAAAGTTTCACTATTGTCATTGGATTCCATGGAGACCAAAGAGAGTAAGAGTATCCCTCTCCTCACATCCTATAAGATGGGACCTTTCAATCTTTCTCACAGGTAACTGTTATCCTTCTCCTGAATCGTCAGTTTAGTCCTGAAGGTAGGAACTAGGATACTTGACTTTTCTCTTTGAGATGTAGTAACAGACGGTTACGAATCAGGGTTGTTGTAGCGCCAATGACGAGACAAAGAGCGTATGGTTACATCGCTCAGCCTCAGGCGAAGTTATATTACACTCAAAGAACAACACCTGGTGGTTTTCTTATTTCTGAATCTTGTGCAGTGTCCCACACAACAAAGGGGTAATATATACATATAATCAGTGCCGGTCCGGACTTTTCCGGCGCCTAAAGCGGACTATAAAAATGTTGTCCTTTTATCCTAACTAAATTTACCATATGATAATTATAAAATTATAATCAGTAAATATTACTCCTTAGAACTTAGGTTATTTTAAACAAATCCAATAAATACAAAAAACATCAAAACATTATTTGCAGCTCATCTTCTTTGTTTTCATTTTCTATTTTCAGTTCACTTGTTGATTTCTACGGCTATTTTTAGTAGCATTTTCTACAAATCTAAGAAAACAAAAAGAACAAAAAGTATAATTTATAGATAGAGCAAAACATATAGTAACATATGCTAACATCAACTTTACAATTTTTATGTTTTCACAAAGTTTCAGAAAATGTTAAACCCCTATGATAGATTTTAGTTTTGTGAATTTAAAAAAAGTTATTATTATCAAAAATATATATTCTTTGGATCAATCCTTTATCACTTATATCTTGTCGAAGTCCACAACACCATCACCTCTGTTTGTGAAGCTATCCGGATATACCTGGAATATGGACCAGAGAGCAAGTGGAAGCATGGAAGCCCATCGTGGATGCGGTTCATGCCAAAGGTGGCATCTTCTTCTGCCAGATTTGGCACGGTGGCAGGGTCTTTAATCAAGGTATACCAAGGATGAAACACATTGATGTTTTCAGTTCTTGCTTTGTATGTTTATTATTTTCCCTCCATTCTTTAGACCAGCCAAATGGGGAAGCTCCTGTCTCCTCTACAGACAAGCCATTGACGTGTAATAACATCTATGGAGGGCAGTTTACCCCTCCAAGACGGTTAAGGACCGAGGAGATCCCTGCCATTGTCAACGACTTTAGAGTTGCTGCAAGAAATGCAATGGAAGCTGGTAAGAAAAGTCTTTTTCCCCTTTGGATGTATGATGTTAGCTGAACATGACACTTGTGGTAATCATAGGCTTTGATGGGGTGGAGGTTCACGGTGCACATGGTTACCTCATCGACCAGTTTCTAAAAGACAAAGTAAATGACAGAAGTGACCAGTACGGTGGGTCACTAGAGAACCGCTGTAGATTCGCTGTGGAAGTAGTCAAAGCAGTGGTGAAAGAGATTGGTTCAGATCGCGTGGGAATCAGACTGTCCCCATTTGCAGATTACATGGAGTCTGGAGACTCCAACCCAGAGGCATTAGGACTCTACATGGTGCAAGAAATGAACAAGCATGGGATCCTTTACTGTCACATGGTTGAACCTAGAATGAAACTCCTTGAAGAGATGTCCGAATGCACTGAGTCGCTTACGCCAATGAGAAAAGCCTTCAAAGGAACGTTCATTGTAGCTGGAGGTTACTCTAGAGAAGATGGGAACAAGGTAGTGGAAGAGGGAGGAGCTGATCTTGTGGGCTATGGACGGACGTTCTTGGCAAATCCTGATCTGCCAAGGAGATTCGAACTCGATGCACCGTTGAACAAGTATGACAGATCAACGTTCTATACTTCTGATCCTGTCGTGGGTTACACTGACTACCCTTTTCTTGACAACACAGACACATCTGCTTCATGTTGATGCCATTTACAACTAATTAATAAACCTTTTTGAGGTCAAGAGGATAAAACACTTGCACGTTTGATTACTGAACTGAGAACTCTTTCTGGTACAAAAGATGCCCAGAGGGAAAAGTGGAAAGCTTTATAATCAGTACATGATTATTAGTTTACAATGAATAAAGCAAGTAAGACAAATACAATAAAGTATGATTATCATAGTCGAATTATAGGGGACAGAAGAATAAATCGCCAACTTACACCAGCGGTAGTAAAAATGACAATCTAACAATGTTGTAGTCTCACCAGAGGCAAAACTGAATGTAAGAGAACATTACTATTAGAAATCGAGATCAAGCTTCCTCTTCAGATGAGATCTATCGGCACTACAAAATGAACAACAACAAGAAGCTTTTAAAACACATTCAATCTTGAGCCTGTAAAAACAACTAATCAAAGAGATCGCTCTATTTGCACCTGGTGATGGTTGGTCGGTTAGGAGGCCGCTCAGCGAGGACGGTAAAATCTAATGACATGGGTGCTTGTTGATCCTTGTCAACGTGAGACTTCATACCATCAACCCACCCACGCTCAGGTATTACTCTTCTAATCTTACGTGGTGGTGATACCACTTTGATAGCCTCATGTTTACCGTAAGAGGCTTTAGTTTCCTGCTTCCGAAGTGGCTTTGGGAGCTTAGCAGGGTCAGTAGGAGAAGGTGCAGAAGTAAAGTACCTAAAAAATATGAAAGCAAAGTTGTGGTGAGAACAGAACTATATATATACCTTCTGTCTATAAATATGTGGTGAGCTTTAGGCACCTGTGTTCTAGAGCCTGCTTAACAGAAATTCTAGCCTTTGGGTCATATGTAAACATCTTGGACAATAAATCGAGAGCATCTTCACTAACTGCTGGGAATAAAGAACGTAGAGAAGGTGCTGGGACAAATTGATACTCTACGTAATCAGGAAGGCTTTTCATGTCTGGCCATTGATCCGCTTTTGGTGTCCCAAAGGCAGCAAATATTTTGCTTAATTGATCGATATCACTGTTCCCCTGCAACGAAAGGAAAGCTGAATATGTAAGCATACATAAGAGGTATTAAGAAGTATTAAGTAGTCTGACTGAGAGTATAAGATCCAAAGAAATAAAAATTGGACTAAGCTTAGTCTTAACAATGATGACTGATGAGTGGAGTAAAAGACTATTGAACCTGAAGAAATGGTCTGCGTAGCAGAAGTTCAGCAAATACGCAGCCAGCAGCCCAAACATCAACTGTAGCACCATATTGTTTTGCACCAAACAAAAGTTCTGGTGCTCTGTACCATCTAGCAAACACCTGCACATCATCAGATATATGAATTTGTGAAGATAATGAAACAACAAGAAATAAGGTGCATTGTAATCATGGATGTTCAATGGAAAAACAAAGAAGCAGAAATAGCTCAGCTCAGGGTTTTGGTTAATAGCACAATTTATAATACAGAGACGAGATAGCAACTGTTAGTCTGCTACATCACGTATTTTGAGTTGAGACTTTTTAATACATGTCACATTTTGCATTATCCATAGGCGATAGCAGAAGTCAATTATAAGAGATGACAAGAAATTTCATCAATTTAGAGATTAGTATGCAACAAGATAAATCAAAAAAGTTTCCAAGACTTCAAAGCTTCGTCGTCCGTCAGACACAACTATGGGTAGCAACTACTTTCATGAATTCAAAATAAGATTCACTTTCTAAATGTTAGTGACAATGCGGAGCAACCATACCTGATGGGTAAACTTACGATCAGGAGTACCAAATATACGTGCTAATCCAAAATCTGCAAGTTTCAGCTGTCCATCAGGTCCTATCAACAAGTTATTTGGCTTCATATCCCTGAAGTCCAGTGACACAAAATGAGTGCTAAACCAATCAGCAAAGAAAGTTGTTTAGGATAAACAAGTACCTGTGCAAAACCCATTTCTCGTGGCAATAAGCAAGTCCTTTAAGTGTCATTAGGAGGTAAGATTTGATGTCGGCAGGTGAGAGGAACACGTTTGAATCGCGAATGACTCCTTCGAGGTCAGTCTCCATGAACTCAAACACAAGGTGCAAGTTCTCTTTGTGAGGAAACGCATCGATCAAGAGAATGATATGAGGATGCTTTAGCTCTTTGAGCATTTTGATTTCCCTGAGAGCCGTAATGTTTACACCTTCCTTGTGTTTACCAAGCCTTATCTTCTTGATTGCTACAGTTTCTCCTGTCTGCAATTGACAAAAAAAAAACAAAATCATATGGCAAAGTTAATAACTTGCGAGTCTAATCAACAATCAAAACTAAACCATTTTCGATTCGAACCCAAAGCATACAAACCAAGTAAAGATATAGAGTATACGCGGCAGATCCTAAACCCTAATTTCGTGGAAGAAATCAATCACCTTAGTATCAGTGGCCTTGAAGACGACGCCGTAAGTACCTTGCCCGAGAACCTCTTGCTTGAGATACCTATCAGCTACTTTCTTTGGCTGCTCCATTTATCGTATTCGGGGTACTGTAAACACACAACACACTACAACCGATAATCTTTCTTCTTGTTTAGTTTGGTTATCCTTCTCTACAACTCGATTGCTTTTCGAATCTGAAACTTTGGTCGACTACCAAGGATTTAGGGCTCGCACGTTGAGAGCTCCTCCGTCTCCGGAGGAAAAAGTAGCCGTTGGCGCGTCGGCAAATCGAGGGAACAAAAGAAAATGAGAAAAAGAAAACTCTCTCTAGCTGGAAAAGTGGGTGAGTGCGATTATACTAGATAATAAAGGTAATCGACACTCTAAACGATGACGTTTTGTTCGAGACAAAACCCAATCTACTGGACCCGGCTCAAGTCAGTAAGCGAATTTCAAGCGACTTTTATACATTTTACAAGTTGAAGTGAGCTTGTTTTAAATTCCATTATTTTACCAATGAACTTGGATGTACGCAGCTGCATCGGTCATGTCGCATGGAGCAAGAACACGAAGAAACAAGGTACTTGCGTTAAGGAACAAATAGTGTTTCCCCAAAACTAATTAAACAGCAAACTCCAAAAAAAACCGAAATACAGACTCGGCTAAAAAGTGTAGTAATTGTAAATTTAGTAACAAAAAACTCTCACTCATGTTCATCATAATACTTTTTTTTAGCTTTTAAATTTTCAGAAAACGATCTCTGCAGCAGTAACTCTAAATTGAGCACCATAGGGGGATGGAACTAAGGTTTTGAGTTTAGGGAACTCAGATTCCCTTCAAGAAGCTTTTTCCTAATTCCACAACCCGTAAGCCCCGTTTCCTGCAATTCAAAGAGCCAGAGAAACCGGTTCAGATTGGATGTTTCTTCAATTTGATGGTATTCAAGCAAGTCACCTTTTCCTCACAAAATTTGGATCAAGCGGTTGAGAGCGCAGTCACTTTTCCCACCGCAACTGTTTTCCCTGTTGTGACGCCAAATACAATTTGTAAATCATGCACATATAAACTAAGATGTAATATGAGTGGTCACATTATGCGTTGCACTTGATATCTTTACCTTCAGTTCGTAGAGTGAATCTTCCAAGTTGAGGGAAATCTGAGAATTTTTCAACACAGATTGAATTGGTAACCTGCAGAGATACAGCAACGGGACAGCAGAGATTAGGATTAGACAGACTGGCAATAACTTGCTAAAGATGTTGAACTGAAATCTCGTGTGGATTCCCTCAATGTTTCTGCTAAGCTTTGCAACAACCGTATTAGTTACAGTCCATCTAGTGGGGAAACGACTGAGAACATTTTATCAGTCTTGTCACAACTCACAAGAAGAATACTACACTCTACACATATACATTCGAAACATTGCACCAAGTTCGAAATGAAGTAATATTTCAGGCTTTTTCTTTGACTGAAGTAGAAACGTAAACCATAACTTGGATGAAACTTTTCGCTATGAATAAAAGTTTCAAGGAAAGAAAAGGCAGTGAAACGGAACTGGACCTGTATACGGCAGATAACAGCAGCACCATTCTTCACAAACAGAATTTTCTTTTTCATGGGTTTCCTCGTCTTCATATCAATTTGGCTTATCAATTCGATGATCTCACATTCCTCAACCACAGCATGAATGTGGAGAATAGCCTTGTAACCAGCTGTAAAAATAGCCTACATGCGCAGAAAAATCGAAGACGGGATCAAATTTCTGAATATATGCAAGAAAGACACACTATTCAGATCTCAAAAGTTGTCATATCAAGAGGAAACATATGCTTACGTTGTCAAGCAGCTCGAGGATTTGTAATTGGGCAACGAACTCAGTAACGGCAGGTACAGGCTTTACTGCAACAGAAAACAAAGAATACTCCAGATTAGTCAACTATGACAAAGAATACTCCAGATATCAACAAAATATACGTGAAAATCATGATACTCACCCGCGCTGGATAAAACAAAACCTGAAAGGATATCCTCGTCCTCAATGCCAGTTATACGGACTCTCAAATTCTCACCCGGTCCAGCACGCTTAACTTTATCTTCATCACAATATATTGCAACAACTTTCACGGGTTCCTACATTGATAGGTGTAAGTTATTAGGAAGACAATGAGCTGGCAATTAAATATGAAATGCGCGAAAACATTTGGAAAGTACCTTATTTGGCATAATGACCAAGGAATCACCCTCCCGAATGCTGCCCGATTCTACTTTTCCCATAACAACAGTTCCCATGTCTTTGAATTTATCAATGATGGGCATCCTATACAATTCATAAGATCAATTATGGGTTAACACAGCCTGCAACATACAAGGATAACTTTACAAAAAATAGTTCTCCTTTCAGTTAAGCGAATGGGAAATATATTATAGACAGGATAAAACCTATGCCAAGGTTGGGAGTGGTGCAAAAAACAATGCACATGGATTTTAGTGCCCATAAGCAACATGAACACACGAGTCATGGATTTCATGAATGCATTAACCAATATTTAATAACAACGAACAAATTGAATGAAAAAGAATAAGATACAGGGACAGTAAAAGTTCACCTGAATGGGCCATTAGGATCTCGTGGCGGAACTTCAATTGAATCCAAGACTTCAAAAAAGCTAGGGCCACTGAACCAAGGACAAACTTTTGGATCCATCCTCTTGTCCATATTAAACCCCATTAGACCAGATATGGGCAAGAAGACAACATCTTCACAGCAAAGGAATAAGAGAACAAATTAAACGTGCAATTAAACCATATAGCTAATCTGGAACGTTTATAGTTCACTGCATACCTTTCTTTGTGTTGTAGCCAGAGGATTTAAGAAATGGTACCATTTTTTGTTCTATTTCATCGTACCTGCACAAGAGTACATACGCGGATGAATGGAAGTAGATACGAAAAACAGTAGCATGAATTCGAAAGGATAATGCACATACCTCTCTTTCGACCAGTTCACAGTTGGATCATCCATTTTGTTCACAACGACAACCAGCTTCGACACGCCCAATGTTTTTGCAAGTTGAACATGTTCACGGGTCTGCCCACCCCTCTCATATCCCGTTTCAAATTCACCTTTACGAGCCGAAATCACCTACAACAGAGGGACAAGGACATGAAAATTAATAAGCTTCCTACCAAAGACGCACACTACACAGTAACGACTCCGACCAAATTAAGATAATAACTTACCAGTACACCAATGTCCGCTTGAGATGCTCCACTAATCATATTTGGTACATAACTCTTGTGACCCTACAAGTTCAAAAAAGGCGCAAAAGAATTAGAACAAAATACTCTCATAAAGACAAGTGAACAAAAAATTATTCTTTTAAGTTGGTCTCTTACCGGAGCATCCAAAATGGTAAATCTCGTACTCGCAGTTTCAAAATGAGCCCTTCCAACTTCAACTGTTTTGCCCTGTTCAATGTAGCAAGTAAGTCATAACAGTTAGCTAAGTTAAATTCAACCATAAACATTGCTGAAAATTCTACAGACACGTGAATTCTTATCATCTCTGACACATTTATAGCACACTAAGAAACATAAATAAAAAATCAGGAAATACCTTCGCCCTCTCTTCTTCATTTGTATCCATTATATAAGCCATATACCTAGCATACAGAACGATAACAAGTTTATAAAAACAAAAAGAAAAAGAGAACAAAAGAATTCCTTATCATTTCAAATTAATCAGAACCACCCACCAGCTTTCTCTACTTTTTTCTTTTGCTTCTTTTTCATACTTTTGGATTTGTCGGTCGTCCACCTGACCGCTAAGGAAGAGAATTTGTCCTCCAATTGTAGACTTTCCAGCATCTACAATTGAAAAGGTGACCATGTAAAGATTAAATCAAGAAGCTTAAAAGTTAAAACACACCGACTAAAAGCTCATGATCCTAATTTCAAGAATGTGTTACATACGCTTTTAAGCCCTGAGTCTAAACAAGTGCAGATGATATATCTATTATGAAAGTAGAGCTGATGAAAAGAAATCAACAAGTAGCCATACCAACATGCCCGATGAACACCACGTTCAAGTGTCTTTTCTTGTTTGCTTCTGCCTCTTCTTCAGCTTCCTCTTTGGCAGCCTTCTCTTGGGCTGCCTTCTCTTTAGCTGAATGGATAAAATATACGAAAGAGATAAATAAATCTTCAACCAGACAACATGAACGCTCATAAGATGAGAAGACTGTAGAATGAGAGATCTATGAACCTTTCGCTGGGTTATGCACTGCATGGTGCACTTCTTGATCATGATCCTCGGACACTGAAACCACCAATGACAAGCAAAAATAAATAAAACTCGCCAAACTCAGATATATTAAACTAAACGTTAAGAAAAATGAGACAGAAAGAGAAGATAAAAGATTGAACCTTGTTGCTCATCAGGAACCGGTGCTGACTCTTCCACCTTGTCTTTCAGGTCTGCAAAGCAAGGATGATACCTAGTATTAGAATCAGTATCCAATCTCATGATAGTATAACCCTCCCTTAACCACTAGTTAATGTCTTACGCATCTAATAAACGACCCACAGATAGCCAAATTTTAAACAGTGTAACAAAGAAAGCATAAACAAAAAAATGTCATGCTCATGCTACAATGAACCTTCTTCTGCTGTATCCAATTTCTCAACTTCATCAGAGTTATGAGCTTCCGGGATAACAACTCCGTTGTTTTCTTCTGCAGCATATATCAACACAAACATTTAGCACCAATGCGAAACAAAAAAAAGATGATTAAGCTTGTCATCTTCAGGAATAACCTGCCGAATCAAGCTGTAATGCGCGGATGTCAGCCTCAAGATCTACATATATTTGAGAAAAAAGATATAAGACAGGCGAAACTTGAAAACAGAAAAATAAAAGTCCCAAATGTTACCACAAAACAATGATTTTACAGCATACTTGTCAAGCAAAATTCAACAATTACACAAAACGAGCTAATAACCAATCAGCTTTCACATAAAAAGAGGGTTACACATGAATCGATGTCACTAACCAAGAGAACAAAGTTACCGAGAGCTAGAAGTTGGTATACAGTTAACCAATAACATAATCCAAACACTCGATAGATCCATCGCTAAATTCACTCAAGTTACAGATAGATTGCTAAACAAACCTTAGTCAGAGCTAAAACCCCTAAATCCGATTACTAATTCTCACACGGATTAGTCTCCTTCCGATTTCAGATCAACTACCATAGCAAACGAATCCACAGACTCTAAAAACCAATGGTACATAGCGTGCACTCAAGATATAGATAAGATCAGATCCGCCGTAAGGAAAGGGAATAACAGACGAGAATCAAAATAGGGAAAAAAGAAAGGAGAAAGAGAGCTCGGAGAGCCTACCCATGGTTGATGCTGGGATGAACGAAAGGGAAAGCTCTCTCTCTCTCTCTCTCTAGGTTTTATCGCGAGAAGAAGATGAAGAAGAAGCGCGTCACGGGATCCACCAAATGAAAACCACTGCCGCTTCTAAAGAGGCTGTAATTTTTGCCCAGGTGTAACTTTTATATTCCCCTCTCATCCGCAACGTGTACTGTTTTAAGTTAAGCCCGTTATAAAGGCCCAATTAATAAGATGGCCCAAGTCCATAATTTGGAAAAAAAATGTTAGTAAATTCAGAAAATTCTTTCTGTAGGGTTTGTACCAACACAAATACACATTCACCTATGTAATCAATCAAACACATAGCATTTTGTTTTATCTTTAGAAGTTATATAATAATTTCTTTAGCAATAGTAAATTCCAAGGTTCTAAAAATCGGTCTAGGCGGTAACTCGGTCTTATCCGAAACGATTTTTTGAAAATCCGATTTATACCGATTTATATGATTCATATCGGTTTAAATTGTCCTAAATCGATTAAAATTAGTTAAAATCAATCTAAATGGGTCTGATAAATTTAAAAATAAATATTAGTATAAATCCACAAAAACTTTAATTTTCTTTTGTTTTTTATATCTATTTTAATAATTCATCATAATAATTTTATAATTAAAAATTAAAATGTTTTATATAAATATAAAATAAATTAATAATTCGTTAATATCTAGATCTCGTTTAGGTTCTGAATAATCCGTCTAGGCGCTAGTCTAGTTACCGATTCTCGAACATTGGTAAATTCTTAACACCAAGTAAAACCAAAAAAACTCTTACCAGTACAAAAAAAGCCCATTTACGCAAGACCCATTCATTAAACTTAATCATCAAAGCCCAATAAAAGTAAACCCTAATCCATTGTGTTGTCTCTGATATAAACTGAATCTTACCTCTCGACGCCATTTCGTCTGAATCTCCGCCTCCCCCGAGAAACTGATAACCCTAAGCTTCACCAGACTTCGACAATGGCGGAAGGACTCGTCCTCAAGGGCACCATGCGTGCTCACACCGACATGGTCACCGCAATCGCCACCCCCATCGACAACTCCGACACCATCGTCTCCGCTTCCCGCGACAAATCCATCATCGTCTGGAAACTCACAAAGGACGACAAATCCTACGGCGTAGCCCAGAGACGCCTCACCGGCCACTCCCACTTCGTCGAAGACGTCGTCCTCTCCTCCGACGGCCAATTCGCGCTTTCCGGCAGCTGGGACGGCGAGCTTCGTCTCTGGGACCTCGCCGCCGGCGTCTCCACTCGCAGATTCGTCGGACACACCAAAGACGTCCTCTCCGTGGCCTTCTCGCTCGACAACCGTCAGATCGTGTCGGCCTCCCGTGACCGCACGATCAAGCTCTGGAACACTCTGGGGGAGTGTAAGTACACAATCTCCGAAGGAGGCGAAGGGCACCGTGACTGGGTCAGCTGCGTTAGGTTCAGTCCCAACACGCTCCAGCCGACGATTGTGTCGGCGTCGTGGGACAAGACCGTGAAAGTTTGGAACTTGTCGAACTGTAAGCTGAGGTCGACTCTTGCTGGTCACACTGGTTACGTTAGTACTGTGGCTGTGTCGCCTGATGGTTCTCTGTGTGCTAGTGGAGGCAAAGACGGTGTCGTTTTGCTCTGGGATTTGGCTGAGGGGAAGAAGCTTTACTCTCTTGAAGCCAACTCTGTGATTCACGCTCTTTGCTTTAGTCCTAATAGGTACTGGCTTTGTGCTGCGACTGAGCAGGGTATTAAGATTTGGGATCTTGAGAGCAAGAGTGTTGTTGAGGACTTGAAGGTTGATCTCAAGGCTGAGGCTGAGAAGTCCGATGGAAGTGGTACTGCTGCCACCAAAAGAAAGGTACAAAGACATGCAAGTTTGATGCTTATTGTATGGATAATATTTCTTTAGTTTAGGTAAACTGTTGATAGAGGATAGTGTTTATAGAAATGGTTCTTTTGGATTGATCTATTGAAATGCAAATAAACGATGCATGCTTATGGTTATGATTGTGGTTTTATATCCTTGTTTATGTTTTGTAAATATGTTTGTTTTTCATGTGGATGCTCAAATGTCTTGTGTTCTTTTGTCTGAATTTACTTTTATACATGTTTGCCATAGATTGCAGTATATTGTTGGCTAGTGTTTTATCAATATGTGAATGTAATCGATAGATCTGATATAGATTTTTCTATCTATGGCAATTTTTGAATGTTTTTATATTTTGGTAAGAACTGTTTTTTTTTCTTGCCTAGATTGAGAAACTAGACTTAAACATTTACTTTTTTGGACAGGTTATTTACTGCACTAGCCTGAGCTGGAGTGCGGATGGAAGCACCTTGTTCAGTGGATACACCGATGGAGTTATCAGAGTTTGGGGTATTGGCCGTTACTAGTTTATCCCATCTCTTTGCCCTGTCTCTCTCCTTGGATGTGTTTTTTATCTATCACACTTTTGTTTTGTCAACAAACTGAGATTTTGCAATAATGTTTTGTTTTATGTCAATTCTAGGTTTCGATCTTTTATATTGTTTGTGAGAGATCTTACTGTTTTTAGTTGCTTCTGTTTTGTTTCAATGTGATATCTTTGATAATCCTATCAAAATGAGGGAACAGAGTAGTCACACTTGAATTTGTATTTTCTTAATAAGCTGGCGTGTATGCAACAATTACAATGTTTAAAGGTGTACAGAAACTGGTTAAAATGGAACTCTAGCAACTCGTTTCTGCCCTTAGAATTGAACAACAACATATGTGCTCACAAGAGTATTTCTTTCCCGTAGCTTTCTTTTCCACCAATTAGAATACAGTGAACAAGCCCTCCTGTCGTGGGGTCTGTAAGAGCACCATTATCGCAGTCTCCTAAGCATGTCTCTTAGGTTATTGTGATTAAAAAAAAATGAAAAATACAAAACACGGAGAAGACGTCTCTTAATTTGGCTCCGCAAGGGACGTCTCTTATGAGACAGCTGTCGCATTCTTCTTCGTCCTTACCTCTGAGCCGCGGTTATCTCTGCAACAACAACAAAGCTGAGTCTTCTTCTTCCACCATTCTCCTCCTCTTCAACCAATCTCGCTTCTGCAGCAACCCTCCTACGGCTTCGTCTCAAAGGGTAAGCTTCTCTTCCTCTGTTTCATACCGAATCAAAGCAAAGAGATTGAATAAAAGCGCAATCACTTGTCAGGACACAGTCTGTTGCTTCATGTTGAATGAAATCCTAATTTCGAGGGCACTGGTTTCATCACTGTTGCTTTGGATGTGGAGATTGTTCCTCCAGAGAACTCAGTGCTCAATACCGCAGCGGAAAGGTTCTTTAAGAGCGAGATAAGGAGGAGGTTGTTTGTGATGTCTGTGTTGCTTGTA
Source organism: Brassica rapa (assembly GCF_000309985.2). NCBI lineage: Eukaryota > Viridiplantae > Streptophyta > Magnoliopsida > Brassicales > Brassicaceae > Brassica > Brassica rapa. The sequence continues at coordinate 40,879,646 of NC_024803.2, read as the reverse complement.
CTTAGCCGTGTTGGATATTTTATCCCTTTGCCTGGGTTTGACAGAAGATTACCTTAGCTTTGTCTCAGGTTCCGTTGGTGAGTTACTACTGGTTCTATTAGAACGGTTCATATGTTTCCCTTAACAGCTTGCGTTGTTTTAGTTGAGTATTGCTCTGTTTATATATGTGTGTGTGTGTTAGCTTCACGAATCTAATGATGGCTTGCTCTCTGTTAGGAAGATCGTTGTTTCAATTGATAGATTTTTTTCACAGCACCTGGATGTTTGTTTACTACTGTTAGAACGGTTTAATAAATAACTTTTACTACTGATTCCGTGAAGAATTACAATGCTGCACAAGACGTACGGGGAACTACACGTTGTTTTGCTTATTCTGTCTCTGTTTCATGTTAATGTTCTTGTTCTGTTTGAGTAATGAGAATGATATGCTTTGTTGTTTTGTTTCATGTTTCAAGGTTCTGGTTATTGATTCATTTTATTGAGGTTTTCTTGTTTCTGTTTCATCGTCTTTGACATTGGAACAACATTGGCTAAAGAAGATCAAATAAGAAGAGTGAAAGTAATGTTGTAAGAACCTTGCAATGGAGCAATTAAATGTTAGGGTTTCTTAAATTTGTCTCTTAAATCACTTTTTGTACTTAAAAGCATTAAAAAATAATAAGAACCCCTAATATGGGTCTTTGCAATAATCATGCTCTAAGAAACCAATGGCGAAGCACTAGATGTTACTTCAACACCAAACTCTTACGAACAAGATTTTTCAGTGGATCAACGTGAAGTTACATTCGATTTGTCCAAGCTTTGATGATTCTGGAATAAAACAAGACTCTGAGAATAGAGAGAAGGAAAGATATGAGTCCACAGAAGATGTAGTTGAAATTCAAGGAGAGTGCGTGGATCAAAATCTTTAGAAAACAAGCTACATAGGTTCAGAGGAGAAGAAGGCTAATGATCAACAAGAAAAGCTAGTTTATTTAAGTCAGCCGGCGGTCAAGCAAGCTAGTTTATTTAAGTTAGAATTAAATCATTTTGTTGGAATTAAGCTTGTAACTGACATTTGTATTCTTGAGTTTTGGGTTAAAATTAATAATATGATATATTTTAACTTAAATGTGGTGGTTGAAACTAGTTTATTTAAACGGGAAATGGTTCATTTTGTTCGAATCAAATTTGTAACCGACATTTATATTTCTGAATTTCGGTTTAAGAACTAATAGTATTTTTTTTTTTTAATAAGGCAGTATACTAGAATTTTCATTTTTTTTGTTTATCCTCTCTTCTTGTTTCTTTATAATTTGATACATACCTTTATTTTTTAGTTTATTTAAAGATAAAAGAAAACGAAAACCATATATTATACGCAAGCCACTTAATATAACACACAAACATAAACATATTTGTATAATTGTATATGCATCTACACATATATATAGTCGAGAACCGGATGATACAAAATATGGTTTGATATATAAACCCCATATTTCTTTCCGGTCCGGTTTTTAGGTAAAACCGGAAAAGGCTCTCTCTTTTATTTTGGTTGCGTGCATCAGCGTCTGCGTGAAGCTGGCTCTTTCTGGGCGTTGAAGTAAACTGTGGCCACAGGCAAACCAAGATCGAGATGTCCAGCGAACATTCGGGTGCTGAAGTTGGCTCGCGAAGGCGGCTGCTGCACCATCATACCCACCGGTGAGTTCTGCCTGAAAAGTACAAATATGTAACGGTGAATCCCCACCGGTGGTCTCGGCTCCATATATGGCAGTATCTCCTTTCCTAAAATGAAAAACATGCTAGTATATCGATTTCAAAGTTTCCCGTGGTACTAATAATAAAAATAAAATAATTATCATCCTCTATTCACTTATGCTTTGTCATGTTTAAGGTTTTTTTATGAAGACATGTGTCCGTTGTTTAGTTGATATACATCAGTGTACACGTACAGACATACATTAGATGTTGGTTTTAGAAGACATTACGTATTATTTTGGGGCATAACTTGAAACCAAGGAAAATTACATAGTGACTCTTATACCTATATGCATGTGAGAGTCATGCATATTTGTGTTGTTGAACCAATCAATATCGTGCAATACGGGGAATCCATTTCATATCAAACCGAAAGCACCACGTTGCACAGATAATATGTTTAAATGAATAAAACATACTAGTGTATCGGATTTTTCAATTAGATTCAAACACGTCTTCATGGACATAGTTAACCATTATCATGTGTTCTTAGTGGCTTTCACACTAACGTTATTTTATATCTAAGCAAGTGAGTTAGAAAGTGAGTTAAAAAGTGAAATTCATTTGTAAAAAAAGTTTAGAAAAATAATAATTAAGAGATTCCGGAAAATAGCGAAACAATTAAAATTCAAAAATCGAAAATTTAGTTTTGGCTTTTATTTTCATACCTTTTGAGGGGTTGGTGCCTCCCGGGATATCCACGACAATCCTGAAACATAATAAATCATTGGATTATATTAAAATAATAAAAATAATAATAATAATAATAATAATAAGCATAACATATAAACTTTTTTTTTGTATATAATATATCTCTAGAAGAGCAGAAAATATTATTGAGTGCGTCACGCGTACTCACCAATGGACCCATTCTCTCATGTTCGGCTCACTCGGGCTAGGTGCGTCCGGGTCAGTCATCACCTGCATGCATCCAATTTTTGCATTTAAAGACTGCCAATAAATGTTCAACTCATGCACGCATGACGCACCACTAAACGATTGAACAAATCAAGCTCGAGTAAAACATTACTGTAATCGAATTTTCATCTAACCGTATTTAAGCATGCACTCAAATCCCATTGAAACTTATCTATATATATATAAATACGTCAAGATATATGTGAATGTCCTTTTACAAAAAAAAGATATATGTGAATGTAGCAGAAAATATGTATGAACTATGAAGTAATGTTTGCATGTTCCTGTCATAAGAATCATGAATCATGATCATGGGGAACATGTTACGCATGTGTGCGTAAATACAAAGATGTGTGTGTAAGAGACAATAAGCTAGCACAAAAAATGGATAGAAGCGAGAAGATTAATATGTATACGAGAGTGTAAAGCTCATTGGAGTTGCCGGAGATGTTGACTTTTGGAGGGTTGACTGCGGCAGAGGGTTTGATCTCGCAGCCGTTAGTTATGTGTTTGGGGCCAAAGTAGACAGACATGTTGGCGGTGGGGATGAACATGTCCAACACATCTCCGATCACTCTTCCAACCACCAAAGGATCAACCGAAGCTGCCATCGATCCACAGAGAGAGAAGTGGAGAGAATAGAGAGAGAGAGATTCTCTTAAAAAGAATCGTTTGTTGTGTTCAGCGCATGTCCGTATTGGGATGGACATCTATGTAATGGTTTATATAGATAAAATTTTATTTTTTTTTATTTTTTTTATTTTTTTTGGTTAAAAGATAAAATTTTATTTTATAGCAAAAAGATATTTAATTAATCCATCGACAAATACAATGAATTTGAACAATGATTTACATGCAGTCCAATTTATTATACATGCGTGTTTGCTTTTTATATGTAAACAAATTCTTGTTTTTATTTTCATTTTTATATAAAATATATCTTGAAAGCTGTAAACCCAATTCAATAATAACTTGTTCGTATTTTTATAATACATTAATAATAATGGTAATATATTTCAACAAAGTAGCATGATGAGTTATTTTGTCCTTAGTGGTGCAAATATTATGAGAATCCACTCGTGTCTTGTAGTTTATGGTCATGTCCAAATTCATCACTATTGTACAAACCATCAAAGCTAATAATGCTATATTACTCTGAAACTAACTTTATCATAAATAAACTAAGGTTAAAGATGCCTTAAGTATATGTAATCCCTCATACTTAATCTAATGTTTTCAGGGAAATACAATACAGTTTCTCACTTGGTTATAAGCGAAAGAAGAAACAAAAGGAAAAGGTTAAAAGAAGCTTTTGGTCAGATTAGTGTAACCTATAGACCATGCATAGGCCATTTCACACTTCTTTTCATCCACAAACAAGACACGTGCCGTATCACGGTCTCAGCTGTTACCCACGATCCCTTTGGTTCGTCCTGCCACGTTACATCATTCCTGCCGTCAGTTACGAGGATCACTCCTTGCACGTGGATGATCCTCGTTGTACTCGTTGGTAAACTAGTTTCTACTGGTGGTAACTATTACACCAACTGCCAGTAATCTACTAGTAGAAGATACTTCGTCATGGAAAACATGCAACTCTCTTGGTTTGATTTATAATAGAACAAATCACCTAGGACTAAATTGCAATTAACTGCCATGCAACTATATAAATCAGATGAGTGTATGTATATTGATGACCCTGGTGAATACAAAAGGATTTTATGAGAGTGAAAAATAAAATAAATCTTCAAATGAATTGTGGTCTTTACGAACATTTATAGTCGAATAAATAAACACTTGTAATATTTAAATGAAGTGCATAAATTTTACTCGAACGTGATTCTCGCAAAACTTGTTTTCAACCGGTGAAGGTGGTATCTACACCGACAAAATTGTCGATATAATTTCTTGCATTAATAAATTTTTACCAATATAAATTTTTTTCTAATTTTGTGATCAAATATATACAAAAAAAATAAATAAACACAATGATCATCAAGCTTATTTTGGAGTGTTTGGAACTCTTTTATCTATGTTTTATATTGATTTTATTTTACCAATTTGTTTTTTTAATTGGATTTAGTTTAATTTAATATAACTATTTTTGAAAAACACTTAGTATGTATATATAACTAATTCAGATCATAATATAAAGCAAACTGCATATATATATATATATATATATATATGTTTACTTCAACTATAAAGGTTTTTTGGATGTTTTCCTTTTTTAGTATACTATTTTTTAGTTTAATTCTGATTTCATGATGTACTTAAGCAAACTGAATCGGTAAAAAGATTGAAAGAACAATTTATAGAAAAGGATAAAAGAAATTACATGGAGATAGATGTTCTTATTAAAAAGGTCTCATTCTCGCCCCCAAACTATTAAATCCAACAAATCAAACCCAACCACGAAGATAGATGTGGAAGAAGTGAAAATAAAATGTAGAAACCAATTTTCACCAGAAAGCTTTCACCAAACGCCAAAAAAAAAACAAAAACGTTTTAAGAATTACGAAGAGAAGCAACTCTATCAGTAAGCTCCGCCACTGATTCATCATCTCCTTCCTCAGCTATGGTGTCCTACAACACAGAACAGAAACAACAGTAAGTAAGCAAACTCCATCTCCATGTTCCTTTCAAGATCCTCTGTTTTTTTAACTCCACTAACTAACTAACTAACTAACCTCTTTGTCGGTTTTAGATTGGACACCGATGCATTTAGAACCACTGATGCTCGAACTCTTCATGAGGCTACGAGCACTGTAACCTCCTCCATTGTCTGCTTCCTCAGATTCCAAAGTTGAAGCCACAGCAGCTGCTGCTCTTCTCTCAACATCACTGCTTTCTTCTACAGTCTGACCACTCTGAGCAGGAACTCTCTCTCTGCAACACACAATCACAAAGAAGCCCAACGCTTTCAGAGAAAGAGAGAGCAAAGCAAGAGATTCTGTGAAAAAGACATTACCTTGGCAAGGAAGCATGGTGTCTATGCATTGCAGTACTTCTTCCTCCTCCTGCCCCTGCTCCTGGTTTACCTTGATTCTCTTCAAGGTGAGCAAACTGCCTCTTGAACCGATCAACCCCACTGCGTAAACAACAGAAGAGTTCTTGGTTTCATTCTGTTTTCAGGGAATTATAGTTCATGAGGTGTTTAATTAGCTAACCTAGGGTACATGAAGCTGAGCTGATCACCACCGCGCTTGTACTCCTCCAGCATCTGAGGATGATACTCCAATATCTAAATGTTTTTCCCAAAGATAAAGTGAATGTTAGATCAATGAAGAGAACAATAAGACATAGTCAAAAGCATTTTTTTTTGTGTTACCTCTCGGTAGATTAATTCTCTGACGTCATCTTTGTTCAACTTCTTTCTCTCAAAATCAAACTCAAGCTTTGAGATTGGCTGCGTTGATGGTTCACGCTCTGAGTTTGACAGACCACTGAAATAAGGATCAGCTAGTGCCTGTAAATAACCAAATCAGAATAATGAACTTGAGAGTTTTAAGTCTTTGTAATTAAAAAAAAAATGAAAGTTGCTTGTCGCTTACATCTTCAGCTGAGACACGATCTTTAGGATCAAAGGCAATAAGGCGTTCGAGAAGGCGGAGAGCCAAAGGATCAGCTTTAGGGAACTTGTGAGAGAAAGGAACCGGCTGTTTCTTCCTCATGCTGCTTAGATATCTCCTCGCCTTTTCATTTCTTATCTGTCATAATTTCAAGATTGCAAAAAAAAACAAAAAAAACTCATTAACTAGCTCTCAAATGATGGGAATGTAACACATGTTTGAGTGACTAACCCTTGATATGGACTCAGGCGGAGGAGTGCCAAGAAAGTCAGTCATAAGATCAAGTTGGTGCACCACGTTCTTCCCGGGAAACAAAGGCTTTCCCAATATCATTTCCGCAAAAATGCAACCAACACTCCATATATCAATCGCAGGAGTGTACTGAAAGTTAACTTAGCATTAGACGGTATATCTTATGAAAATATAGGACCTAGATCAAGAAGTCCGTTCTTGTGATACAGAGAGGTTCAGTGAATAAACAAAAAAAAAGAATCTTACTTTGGAGAAAAACGATCCACAGAGTTCAGGGGCACGGTACCACCGAGTAGCTACATAATCCTACAAAACATAGATAAAAGAGTGAGTTCACAAACAGTTTAATGAGAAGCTCTGCTGCATTCAAATTAGAGGACTCACAGTCCAGAATATAGCAGTTGGTGCGTCGTTAAAAGAGACACGAGCGAGTCCAAAATCACAGATCTTCAACTTGCAATCAGCATTAGCTAGAATGTTCTTTGGTTTCAAATCCCGATGAAACACATTAGCTGAAAACACACAAACGTTTCAATAAAGACAGACAAAAGAGAAGACTGTTTTAAAACCAGAAACTTAACCTGCGTGGACATATTTGAGACCACGGAGAAGCTGATACAAGAAGAACTGATAATGATCAGGAGTCAAATCATCATTCGCCTTAATCACCTGATGAAGATCAGACTCCATCAGCTCAAACACAACGTAAATATCCCTGAACTCTCTACGAGAAGGAGGCAGCATAATATGCTTAATCTCCACAACATCCGGATGCTTAAGCAACCTCAGCAGCTTGATCTCCCTGAGAATCCTGGTTGCATCAGAGACATGCTCAAAGACGTCGTTGATCTTCTTGATAGCAACTCTTTCGCCAGTGTGTGTGTCTAGAGCAGAGGCCACAACACCGTAGCTTCCTTTACCAACGACTTCTTGAACCTGGTACCTGTTTGCTTCTCCGTACTCCGTGAAGAAGTCCTTTTCCTGCACACCCTGAACAAACAGTAGGATCCAATCAAATAAATAAATAAATCAATAATCAATAACACCCTATAAAAGGCCTAATCAAAATCTAGCTACTTGTTGAACAATGTACAAAACATTAATAGAAGTAAACTTCAATCAAACAAAGATCACAGATCAAATGATGTCTACACAATCAGTGATCGCGCCAAAAGGTACCTTCTTTTGAGGATCCATGGGTAAGTGATGACGTTTGGGAACTTTGATAAGCTTGAGACCAGAGAAATCGAGATCTTCGGTAATGATAAGCTCAGATTGATGATGGGGAATAGAAAAAGTATCAGACTTTGGAACAATGGGTTCGTGAGGATTATTATTGGAAGAAGAGGGTCGTTGAAAAAGCCAACGACGAACACCGTCGACGAGATTCCCACCACCACCCATCAACTACTACTACTGAATTAGAAAAACAGATTAAAGATTGGTGATTTACGATTTTGGGTCTCCGAGTTTCCTTCTCAGCCTAATGATTCTCGTCAAATTCACCTTATTTCTCGGATCGTCTCTCGGTTTTGTCCTTCGGAGTGGGTCACGACCTTCTTCCTAACTGATTGGAGAGAGAAAGGAGAAGAAGAAGAAGAAACAATTTAATTTTTTTTAATAATTTCGACGACCCGGTTTAGCCTAACCGGATTCGGTTTATCACTGACAGTGACAAGAACTTGGCTTGACTTCTGTCTTTAAAATGAATCACACGAACAGGATAAGCGTTTATATACTTATAATAAAGCTGAGGTTTTTATTTTATTTTATGCCGAAATGGCGAATCTATTCACCGTTACAGCTCCGTTCCTTTCAAAGCCGTTCACGAAGACGGCGCCGTATCACCTCTGTTGCGCCTCTTCTTCCACTCCTCCGGAGCAGAACCCTCCTTCTCAGCCAGAGTCTTCTTCTACTCCGACTCAATCCGTAAAGACGGAGCAACCCCTCGCATCGCAACAGAAGAGGAAGAAGACCAGCGTTGAGACGACGGATTGGGTCGCTTCTTCTTTGACCAGACGGTTTGGAATCGGTGCGGGTCTTGCCTGGGCGGGGTTTCTAGCTTTCGGTGTGATCTCCGAGCAGATCAAAACACGGCTTGAGGTTTCTCAAGAAGAAGCTAACACAAGGTTTTCACATCTCCATAGCTTCAAGTTACTGTCTTAGTTGTCATCACTCTCACAAAGCTTTGGAACTGCTTTTGTATGGTGTGTTTGTAGAGACGTCGAAGAAGAGAAGGAGATTGTCTTGCCCAATGGCATTAGGTACATTTTGTCAATGGGTCTCCTTAGCTTCGGTCAAGTCTTGGACTATATTGAATCAAACTATGCAGGTACTATGATCTACGGCTTGGAGGAGGGGCAACACCAAGAGCAGGTGATTTGGTAGTGATTAATATGAAGGGACAAGTGCAAGAAACGGGACAAGTGTTTGTTGACACATTTGGAAGCAAAGACAAGAATAAGAAGCCATTGGCACTTGTGGTGGGTTCAAAGCCATATAGCAAAGGATTATGCGAAGGCGTAGATTATGTTCTGAGGTCGATGAAGGCCGGAGGTAAAAGGAGAGTGATCGTTCCACCAGCTTTAGGATTTGGAGAAGAGGGTGCTGAACTTGAATCGGGTTTTCAGATACCGCCTTCTGCTTCGCTGGAGTATGTAGTTGAGATTGAAAGAGTCTCAATTGCTCCTGCTTGAGTTCTAGAGCTTTGTGTTTGTTGTCAAAACCTTCAATGTATTTGTATGAGAGAGAGATTATGGAGAGAATAGTGTGAAGTAGTTAAAATATGGATTCTAAACGATAGAGTTGCTTCCTATGAGGAAAGTCGACTTGGTAAATTTGGCAGGAGAGTTGGAAGTTTTTATATTAGTTTTGTCTGAATTCTCTTTTATTTAAAAGTATTCATATACCTGGGATTGTTTTTGAGTAAGATGATTAGTTAGCTGGTCAAGTCTTCGTTTCAGTTCACTTTCCACTTCAGTTGGTTCTTCGAGCTCTTTCCTTATCGTTTTGAGTCTGCTTCCAGTTTATTTGCCTGAAAGTTTAACAAGGAATCTAAAAGCGATAACGTTTGCACTGAAATGAAAAGTTAAATCAAAAGTTTGAAACGATTTATCATTAAGGTCTATTGGTTTTGCGTTGAAAGTTTACCTAAAATAATATGGTGTCCATGCAATACGATCAATAAACCGATTCGTCCCAAAATTGGTCTCGTCGATTGCTACCAAAATATTGCAAAATTAATGGTGAAATTAGTATTACTTGAGCAATTGGTTTTGAGTTGAATTTAACGTAAAAAGAAAATTATAGTGAGAAAGAATGTACCTTGAATAATGTGAGAACACAGCCCAAGCTCTCTATCATATACCAAATTATAATAATCATTCCAAACGAAGCCTAATAAAATAAAAAATATTACCAGGCAACTGTCGTAGCTAATCTTGTCTGTTTGAATATGTGTTTCCTCTGGAAGCAACTAACTATTATAAGCAGCATGCATCTCAGGCCAAATAAAGAAAGATTAATTAATTTAATGTCACCCTCTCTGTCATTGATTTTGAGACTTTTTTTTTAAAAAAAACTAAAATTTAAATATTCATAAAATATATTAAACTTTTATATAAGAGTATTTTTTAACGTTCTCCACTAATCTTTGTTTTTTCTTAAATTATAGTTGGATATTATGTTCTTATATTTTGGAAGAAAATACATATGGGTACTTGATACTCATCTTATTTAATCTGGAACTAAAGGCAGGACAACTTTCTCTATGGGGGGAACAGAAGAAGTTTCCAGGAAGATAATTAGCTAAACTTTTTGGTAATAATGGATCGAGAAACAGTACTGGAATATTCTTGAATCGTACTTTTGATTAACTGAACTTCAAAGTGATGATGAAACATAGAAATTATAATAGGACTTTTAATGATCAGAACTTGATAATCCTGCTACATCTTTATTTTTGACTTCAAACAAACGACACTTGGACAAACTTCTTCAGACTTCAGTAATCACATAAGATTTTGTAGAGCATCAATGGACTTAATGTCCTAATTTCGCCACGCCCATCGCCAACGCCTTAGCTTCCTCCTCAGCAGTGAGGTCGCCTTCCACCTTCCACAAAGATCGAATGGTGAGGGGATTCTTGCCTTTGAGATAATTTGCCAATGACTGGGTGGTGAGTTCCACGAGCGATTCCATACCCATATAGAATCTCGAATTGTATAAACTCTATAATAAGAATAACTCTCTTATTAATCTCTTGAGGAAAACTCACTCAAAAACCTCAAGCTCTCACACAATCACAAAACTCATAAGTTATGCAACACCCTTGCATCTCCTTATATATAAATCAAATTTCCTAAACTCATTAGAAAACACATATTTCCTTTTTCTTAATCCTAAATTCATTAGGATAATTTATTCGGATATTTTCTAATCCTTTAAACCATAACTCAGTAGGATTAGAAGTTAACTTATTTCTCAAGTTTACTTTTTCTTTCAAGCTTAATCCAACATTCTCCCCCTTAAGCTTGAACTCCATTTTCGAAAAATCTTCAACACCTCTCATCTCCTTGAACTTCAATTTTCCAAGTGCTCTCCACAAGATGTCAGTTCTCTGTTCTCTCCTGAGTATACGCCGTTGTAACTCTCCACGCCATGTAGCCAATTTCGCAGCTTCATTCTCTGTTATCAATGTAGCTTCACCTGATGATAACACAACAGTCTCTTGTTCGATCGAACACCTCATAATTAGACTTTCATCAACATAAAATATATTTCCTTCCACGCTCTTACCATCTTCAGGGTCAACTCTATGCCCACTATTTCTTTCTCCAACAATTGGTATCTCAGATGTTGCATGTAACTTTATTACAGTTTCAAGAGACTCTTTGGATTTTTGTATATCCCGACTTAACACCCGGAAGAAAACAATTGTTTTCCCTGCCTGTTGACAAGTCAACAGACTTCCTGAGTTACTGTACCACACACCCACAACTATATCCTTGGTTTGTCTCTGGATTTCACAGCATGCAAAGAAATAGTCTCCGTTTGTATCAACTCCACCAAGAGTAGTTTTACATGTCCCTTTCTCAGTACCCCGTATCCTTATACTCCTATCTGCATACCCAACTGTAACTTGGCCAGCTTTCTTTTTGACTTGGTATTCCCAGAGTTTGATTTGTAAACTATTAAAAACGTCAGGAACAGTAGGAGTAGTAACAGTATCAGATTTCTGGGTTTCATTACTTGCAACTGCGTTAGCAGCTATATTTCCAGCTCTGTCCTTGGATGATTTCTTTTCTTTCCTGTGAAGCCTATGTTTGGCCTTCCACTTTGACCGGTTTAGTTTCTTCTTCTCAGAGAGAGCCTTCCTCTCTGCATCCTGCAAGTTTTCTTCTTTTTCTCCAGCTAAGTCTTCCCTCTTGTTCTTGATTTCATCTTCCCTCTTTGCTAAAATCATCTGAATCAGCTCAGATTCCTTGGTGTCAATTTTATCTTTAGCTCCAAGCAGCTCTTGCTCTCTCTTAATAGCCAAATCTCTGAACATCACAACGTTCTCCACATCACCTTCCATCATCCATCTCGCCAGCTCAACCACAAACCTGATTTTTGGAACCTTAACCGATGGCTTGTCATGTTTCTTCAGAGTCGAAACAAACAAGTATGCCAGTTCTTTCTTCTTTATCCCTGAATCCATCAAAGGGTCGTGTACTTCTTCTGAACTCATGAATTTGAACACTTGTGTTGCTAACCCTAGCATCACTTCCTGTAACTTGTTGTCTCCCGATGTTATTGACTTCAACACCATGGGAGCTGCTGCTTTAATGAGCCTCAGTTCTATAAAGCATTCATGTTCTGAGTATAAGCACAAGTTCCTCAACACTCTCGCTGCATTGACACGGACCAAAGGAACTTCAAATGCATCCACAAGTCTTGCCAAGACTCCAAGCTTTAGAATGTGGACGCAGTTGCTTCTACTCTCCAAATCAAGCATAGCTATAGCTTCCCCTGCAGCGATTTTAACCTTTCTCTCATTCACATCCCTACGTGCCTTGCTTTTCAAGAAAATGTTAAAGAGCTCTTTCATGACACCTCCAGTCACACCAATTCTTTCCCTTGCCTCTCTCTCAAGGGCCAGGAAGCTCAAGATCTCAATCTTAAGCTTCTGCAGTTTCGGGTATCTCACTCCATGATGCAGTACATCTCTCAGGTTACTAACTGTGAAAACGATCTCTGAGATCTCTCTTCTAAGACATCTCCCAGTATTCTTGCTCATGCTTACTAACATTCTCACTAGTTGCAAGGACCGTTTCACTGTCAGGAATCGTGAGAGAACCATCTCTACGTTCTCATCCTTCAAGAGTATTGCATCCGTGTGCATGAAGTCAATAATCTTTTGAAGAAGTCCTCTAATGTTGCCGATTTTTCCATAGTTGTCATGATCTCTGGATAATTTCTTTAGAATCAAGAGGCCTAAGTTGTTGAACCTACAGTAATCGTATAGTAGATGATGGTCGTGGAAGATATTCTTCTCTCCAATCTCGTCAGGAGCTTCACCTAAAGATCTTGTGTTCTGTAATAGTGATGAAATCGACTCCATGGCACCAGTGATTCCAGCGACTCTTAGAGAGTACTGTGTCATGCCAGCAAGCTTTGATAGTATCTCAGCTGCTGATCTCCTAATCTCTTCTTCTTTCACGTCTTTCCAGTTACGCATCTCCACCAACCTTTCAATGACGGGCAAGTTGATTCCAATCTTCTCAATCTTATCCTCTGCACACTTCCTGAGAATTCTTGCACCTATGAGCTGTTCATATGGGCAGCTAGAGCCCAACAGTTCCATAACAAAGCTGACCATATCCACATTATCCCCATCATAGTTGCTCCCATTCACAGACTTTGAGAAGGCGTCAAAGAAGAATCTCTTGATAGAGACCATCCCAATAACACCAAAGCCACATTGTTTAGTCACATTCTCGAGCAAGCTACACACACTGACCTGCCATTCCCAGTAAGCTTTCTCCGCAAGGAACATCAAAGCTTCGGCTAGGGCTAGCGAGTAGAAGATGCTTAGAGCGGCTTTTCTGTTTGTTTTGTCCAGCTCTCCTATGGAATGTAATTTAGCATCAAAGTTTTTTTCAGCACGTCTTGTACGCCCAATACGATGTGTATACCTCTCCATATGTTTAAGGATGTCATAGTTTATGACATGAGCCACGTCAAGAACATCTATTCCACGGCCTACAGTATCTGTTGTAACAAGAATATTGTATTTCTTTGCTCTGAATCCTTCTAAGTTGATTTCACTCTGTTCTTGTGATTTCCCACCGTGTAAAGTCGTGACATAGTAGTACCCGGATCGTCTAGGGCCTCTTCCTCTCCAGTTTGAGCAACCTCCTCGTCCTCTTCCTTTGCTATCATCGTAATTCTCGTGCTGGGTTTGTTGCGTGTCCATGTGAGCTGAGAATAATTCACCATGTTCATCTTGTTGTTCTGCACCCTCTTCACCGATTCTCTCTTCATAAGTTTTTAGCCTTTCCACAACTTTCATGAACCCAACAATCTGTATTCGTATGGCCAACATGGTGTTAATAGCGGATTTTAACATCAGACACTCGATAGAAGAGAATCCAAATTTCTTGTATATTTCTTCTTCCTTCTCGTCCTCGACCATGGTCATCTTCTTCTCCGTAACTTCAATGATCTTCAAGCTTTTGATCTCTTGAACAGCATCAATGATCTTTATGGCTCTGATACCAAATATAGAATCTCGAATTGTATAAACTCTATAATAAGAATAACTCTCTTATTAATCTCTTGAGGAAAACTCACTCAAAAACCTCAAGCTCTCACACAATCACAAAACTCATAAGTTATGCAACACCCTTGCATCTCCTTATATATAAATCAAATTTCCTAAACTCATTAGAAAACACATATTTCCTTTTTCTTAATCCTAAATTCATTAGGATAATTTATTCGGATATTTTCTAATCCTTTAAACCATAACTCAGTAGGATTAGAAGTTAACTTATTTCTCAAGTTTACTTTTTCTTTCAAGCTTAATCCAACAACCCAGGTATTCAGACGCCTGAAAATCAAAATATAAAACAAATGAAACCAAAGAAGAATTCCCCATAAACCCCAAAAAAAAAAAAAAACAAGCTGAGAAAATTCAATACCTCCATTATTGCGATAAGCTCCTTTCGCTTCCTTTGGTTTGGTTCTCTGCATGGATGGAAAAAATCTTGCTCCCAGTACGCCCTGTCGCTTGAAAAGCTGGCTCGGCTACTGCAGAATTCCAGTATCCGTCCTATGATGTAGCTGTTGAATTTCATGGGAACGTCGACTACTATCTTGCTTTCGGCATCGAAGTCACTGTGGAACAGGTCCTTGATACACCCGAATTGCACCGCCACCGCTTCGTCCAGCTCGAAATCCTTGGGATTGTGACCGACGCATTTTAAAACGATTATTTTAGACATTTTTCTAAAATGAGAGCAGATCGTGTTCGAGATAGAGCTGTGGTTTGATATTTATAGAAAACGCAAGTAGCATAAAATTTTAGTAGTTAACAGCGAGTGGGATGGTAGTTAGCAGCGTGTAGAATGGTAGTTTTTTTCTATCTTTGAGTAGATCACATCGGGTAACTATAGTTTTTAATCTTTTTTTTTTCTTGCTTACACTTTGGTGATGTGGCAAGGTGTTACATTTTACAGAATTTGTAAACACACTAGTGGTTAGAGCGTCCGCAACGGGGGTTCATCCCGAATCCTTAACGCTAAAGCATATGTAAGTTTTAATATAATAATAATATTTAGGCTAATAAACGTAAGGATTGGTCCGTAATTAGGAGGTTTAAGGACTTGATCCTTGTGGTACGTGGCCGAATTTGAGTGGATCGTTCGTTAAAGCTGGAAATTTATTAGTTCTTTAGAATCAGTCTTCTTCTTCCCCTCAGCGATCGTCGGAGAGATATTTTCCCGTCGAAGAAAATGAGGATTGACGATAACGAAGGCGTCTCAGCTTCCAGCAAGCACCTGGTCTTCGCTTACTACGTCACTGGACACGGCTTCGGTCACGCCACCCGCATCGTCGAGGTTTTCCTTCTCACTCTCTCTCTCTCTGCATCATTCTTATCTGTGACTACTGCGTTAGTTCGATCGTGGCTAATTTGTGGCAATTCAGGTTGTCCGTCACTTGATCGCGGCCGGGCACGACGTTCATGTCGTCATCGGCGCGCCTGATTTTGTCTTCACGTCCGAGATTCAGTCTCCTAGGCTAAAGATTCGAAAGGTTTCTATCGATCATTTACTTGCTTACTCTTTCAATTGTTTACTGGAAACATAAGGATATATTGATTAATTGGCGATTGTTAGGTTCTTTTGGACTGTGGAGCTGTGCAAGCTGATGCTCTGACTGTAGATCGTCTTGCCTCCTTAGAAAAGGTTTTAACTCATGTGATCACTTGTAAATGATTATTGGTCTTATCTTGATTGCAATTTCCAGTTTATGAGCTTTACACTTTTTTGTGATGCTGCGTCTTCCACAGTATGTGGAAACAGCTGTGATTCCTCGAGCTGAAATCTTGGAAACAGAAGTGGAGTGGCTTCATTCTATCAAAGCTGATTTCGTGGTAATTAACCTTTTCTTTTCATACAATTTCTCAGCCCATCGTTAACTTATCTTGGACTTTTGCTTTGTAAAATTCACCTGGAGAATTTTTCACTTTTGTTAAACACAGGTGTCTGATGTTGTCCCCGTAGCGTGCCGTGCAGCGGCTGATGCTGGCATACGTTCTGTCTGTGTCACCAACTTCAGGTGACGTTTTTTAATATCCTA
Source organism: Brassica rapa (assembly GCF_000309985.2). Lineage (NCBI taxonomy): Eukaryota > Viridiplantae > Streptophyta > Magnoliopsida > Brassicales > Brassicaceae > Brassica > Brassica rapa. Next base: position 40,863,315 of record NC_024803.2, on the reverse strand, counting down.
CTTTCAGTTTTGGTGTGTCTTGTTTGGCCTCCTGAGGTCTTGAGCGTGTTGTAGTCCACGTTCACAACCTAGCTTTTGTTATCAAATGTTCAACTCCCCTGTTTTAAAAGAAAATGTTTATAGTGAAAATATAGTCACAAATTGATTTTCTCCGGTGATCGAATTGAATAGCGCAAATTGGTTTCATGCTCAGCTTGATCCTTGAACTTAGACTTTCCATTGATTCATGATTGACCAAAAATTTGATGCTGAATGGTTGAGCTAGGATTCAATATAGGTGACACCATTGCACACATTATTTTTAATTACAATCCTTAACTATTCAAAAAGTAAAAAAAACATTAAAATTTAATATTCTAATCCTAAGGACTCTACTTCCCAGCCTCACCGTTGCGCATGCTCTTAAAGAATGGACCAGAGAAGCCGCTTTTACGATAGTAACAAATATGAGGGGCCCAGGTTGAGAAGGACAGAGATCCTAGGAACCTGTAACACGGTGGGCCAAGACAGGAGGAGTTGTCCCATGTAATGAAAGAAATTCTGAAGACGTCCCTATTCTTTATGCTCGTGCACAAAAAAAGAAAGATATTCTGTATGTTCTGACTTTAGTTTTTAATCTTACTAGATTTTTTAACCGCGCTACGCGCGGATAAGATATTATATGTATTTCTCAATTCTAAAAAATAATGTATAATATTGTATTATATTATTTAAAGAATATAAAATAAGACCACATAATATAAATATATTTTTTATATTTTCTTTGTGAAAATCATTATGTTGTTTGATTGTTGTACTTAATTCACATATTTGCATAGATATTTGTGATAGATGAATAACTATATTTTTATTATCAGTAAATAATATATATTTATTATATAATATAAGAAAAATGGAATTATTTACTTTTTAACAAACTTGTCTCATGTTGGGGACTCGGTTATAGACATATCATATTCGAATGAAACATTTTTACACTTATCAATCTTCTTAACAATCAAGAAACAAATCTGAATATCAAAACAATATCTCATACGATCTCTTTGTGGAATAACTGCTCTGAAGAAATTGAATTTATGCATCAAAAAGGACTGGAAATGGATGTGCATATGTGTTATCTAAGTCAGCTTTACAAAAAACTATTTATAGTTCATATATCATTTATGTCCATCCTATTTTTTTGTCCATCATTTCTTAAACATCTTGAAATAAGTAATGCTAATTAATAATAAACTTTTTACTCACAAAATAAAAATCAAATTTGTCTAATTATCGCTTAATTTGTCTAACTGATATATGTATTTCTCAATTCTAAAAAATAATGTATAATATTGTATTACATTATTTAAAGAATATAAAATATGACTTCATAACATAAATATATTTTTTAAATTTTCTTTGTGGAAATCATTATGTTGTTTGATTGTTGTACGTGATTCACATATTTGCATAGATATTTGTGATAGATGAATAACTATATTTTTATTATCAGTAAATAATATATATTGATTATATAATATAAGAAAAATAAAATTATTTACTTTTTAAACAAACTTGTCTCATGTTGGGGACTCAGTTATAGACATATCATATTCGAAAGAGACATTTTTACAGTTATCAATCTTCTTAACATTGAAAAAACAAATCTACATATCAAAACAATATCTCATACGATCTATTTGTGGAATAACTACTTTGACGAAATTGAATTTAAGCATCAAAAAGAACTGGAAATGGATGTGCAGATATGTTATCTAAGTTTGCTTCACAAAGTACTATTCATAGTTTATATATCATTAATGTCCATCTTATTTTTTTGTCCACCATTTCTTAAACATCTTGAAATAACTGATGCTAATTAATAATAAATGTTTTGCTGGAAAAAAATCAAATTTGTCTAATTATCGCTTAAATATTTTATTAATATGGTCTAAGAAGCTTTTAAGTGATATCATAGTTTAATTTATTAGTTTTTTTTGTTAATTTTTAGAGGTTTTTGTATTTAAGATTTTTTTCCATATTAAGCTTCTATTTCTTTCACAGAATTGATATATATATATATATGTATATATATATCATAAAAATTACCATCAAATCAGTTTTACTTATTTATTATTTTGTTTTAACGAAAATACACTTTTTAAATAATTTAATTTAAAATAAAATTATATATTAATTTGCTGTATTTTAACAATTTCATTGATTTAATTAATTTGATTTGGTGGATAACTTAAAAAGTTTTCATATGAATCGGGGAAAGCAAACTTATGTTGTTATATTATATTTATTTTGTGTATATAGAATCTATATACAATGCTAGTGTAATAAAGAAAGAACATTATTTTTTTGTAACTTCAAAAAGATACATTATTACAATTTGAAATGAATCAAAATTGAATAAAATGGTAATTAAATATTTGTAAATCTAATTGTTTAGTTGGATTCTCATGAAAAAAAAAATCGATTGGTTAAACAAATGTTTCAAAATTTGTTGTGGTATTGTTTTGTCTATAAATTATAAAATTTATTGAATTAATATATTTAATTATTGCATCCTTAAATAATATTTTATTAAGACATTAGAAAAATATGTTTTGAGTTGTTTTGTCAAATTGTACAAAAATCTATGCTTTTTCATATTTGTAACTTCAAAAAGATACATTATGACAATTTGAAATTAATCAAAATTGAATAAAATGGTAATTAAATATTTGTAAATCTAATTTTTTTTATCTTGTTTAGTTGGATTCTCATGAAAAAAAATCGATAGGTTAAACAAATGTTTCAAAATTTGTTGTGTTATTGTTTTGTCTATAAATTACAAAATTTATTGAATTAATATATTTAATTATTACACCCTTAAATAATATTTTATTAAGACATTAGAGAAATATGTTTTGAGTTGTTTTGTCAAAATTTTACAAAAATCTATGCTTTTTCATATTTGTCACGAAAATTTATATGTTAAACTTACTTTTACAAAATTCTTAACTTTGTCACGAAAACAAAAATCTATGCTTTTTCATATTTGTCAACGTTCTCACACTTTCTAAGAATATATTAACTTAGCCACTTACTTTTTTTTTTTTACAAAACAAAGTATCGGAGTCTTGAAAGTTGAATTCATATTATTGTAAATGTACATAAAAGTTTGTGATTATATAGTTAGTGGTTCTTTATATGTGTCCAAGAAAGTGTCAATGGCTTACTGGTAACTGTCCTATATATATATCATACCAACCCGGGTTCGATTCTCACCTTTACATTGTTTTTTTTATTTTTTACGAAAAATAAATGAGATGACATGGCAATTTCGGGTTCTCTGATTGGTTGATTTTTCTATCCTATGTGGACACCTTCTCCATGGCTTATATCCCCCTTTTAGTATAGTATAGATGTTCTGACTTTGATCTTATGTTCTGACTTTTAATCTTATGTTGTGACTTTAATCTTATGTTCCGACTTTGATATTCTGTATGTTTAGAATATATAGCTATATTCTATCTGCATAAGCATAACAATAACACGCATCAAATACTCGCGTTAGTTAAACTATGAATCAATCATGAACTTTTGTCTGTATAACCTAAGATGCGGTCAATCATGAACTTTGTAAAAGACAACAAAACTTATATATAAGATATCGACTTAGATAAAGGTAGTCTAGTAGTTAAAGCTATGTCAATTGATATGCTCCTTAGAGCACCTTCCTATGTTTTCTTCAGAGTCCCGCTATGAAATATCTGGTTGGCGAAATCTTTGAGATCAGAAAACTATTCACAGCCATCTCATCAGCTAGTTCAGCATATAGTTAGTTTCACAGCCTTATCATGCATCTGCAACACAAGGGGGACCGAATCTATAACAACTCAAACGCTAATAAGTACGTTTAATAAGGCATTAAAAAGGTTAAAGATAATTTTTTGTAACCGAAGTTCTATAGGTTTTACTCAAAACAGAAAAAAGGGTCATTTCTTAACCGTTCAACTGGATTGTAACGTTGGAAGTTATTATTTGGTTTTATTTAAAAGAAAATATAATTTTTACTTTTTTTTCGAGAAAAGGGTTAAAAAGGTTATTATTTGGTTTGAATGATCTTAATAATAAATTTATTGTGTTAATAAATTATCTGAATCTATACTATTATTTGAGAAGTAAATTTTTGCAACGGAGCTCTCACGTTAAAAGTTAGAGCGGTTAATATCGTTTATACCCTTAATGAATAATTATATAAATTAGTCAAAATATAAAAACGAGTTTCAAATCTATCTGATTAAAAATATGATTAAAATTAATAATAAATCGTTTATAACCTTAATGAATAAATTATATTAATAGTCAAAAATAAAAACGAATTTATAATATATTTGATTAAATAAGTGATTAAAATTAATAATAATAAAAATTATCTAAAATATAAATAATTAAAAACGAATTTCTATTAATACTATTATATTTATATATTATATTAGATAATTGACTATAAATAAATATAATAAAATTTTCAAAAATAAAAACATGTTTTAAAACATAAGATAATTGTTAGATATATTCTGTTGTTATCTGAAAATAATATTTTATTAAAACATGTTTTAAAACATAAGATAATTCTTAGATATATTCTGTTGTTATCTGAAATTAATATTTTATTATAAAATTTATAGTTAGATATAAAAAAATTATAATTAAATGCTAATCAAACAAATAAATATATTTTCTAAAATATATGTGAATATCTTTAAAATTTAACACAACAATAAGCATATATATATTTTGATAAAAAGTGATGAATATATATTAATAATATTTTATTTATATGTTATATCTGATAATTTACTATAAGTAAATATAATAAAATTCTCAAAAATAAAATATATTTTTAAAACATAAGATAATTCATAAATATGTTGTGTTTTTATTTGAAATAATATTTTTATTATAAAATATGAAATATAAAGTTTAATGTTTGATTTATATTTTTAAAAATATAATTAATAATTTATTATGTTGGTTTTGATTTAATATTTATAAAAAATATCTATTAAAACACTATGCCCGCATGTGCGGGCAGAACACGTAGTTTGAAATAATTTAAACAACCAAGCCTTGTTTTTCAAAACCTCTGCTTATCTATCTTTTTTTTTTAATTAAGATGCGTGAAGACTTAATTCAAAAGTTTTTTTCGGTAAATAATTTGTTCGGGTAATTAAAGTGATATGTATTGTAATGTAGCTAAATATGTACATTTTCCAGCTAACCTCCGAACAAATGAATTAGGTAGTCGATCGTTCGTATCCCCTATAGTAAATGAGATGCAAAAGAGGGAAAAGGTAAATAGTTTGTTTGGTTTTAGAGCTGATTCCTTCGAACTTCCACATAAGTAATGAATTTGGTTTATACACGGAATTGCCAAAAGAGCCAAAAGCTAAAATGGATCGAAGACGTGATATTTTGATGTGATAATTTAAATATATAATTTAACTGTTAGCATGGATTTATGTAAAAACCATTTCTCACGTACATCTTAGAAAATAAAATATTGATTTTGAGATTTTTTAGAGTTAATTAAAATTTAAATATATTCATAAAATATATTAATCTCTTATATAAGAGTATTTTCTAACATTTCCTCTAATCTTTTTCTTAATAAAAAAATTATAGTTGGATATTATGTTCTTATATTTTGGAAGAAAATACATATGCGTACTTGATAGAGTACTCATCTTATTTAATCTGGAATTATCCTTTCAAAAATTCAAAGTGGACTTGTTTTGTTACAGTGAATCCCACGAAGCAGAAGCCAACTGAATATTATTATCAAATAAAACACAATCACATACATAAGTGATCTAATATACTTCAGTATTAGCGATAAACATGCTTTAGAATCAAGAAAAAAAGTTGAAACATATTTTTGCTTAACATACTTTACACAGAACATATATAAGTTGTATAATATACTTGCGTATCAACGAAATGGATGTCTTATATTCGCGGCAAAAAAATTATGAAACATATTTTGCTTAAACTATAGTTTTCACAAATACTCTTACTTTAATATTATATAGATACACATTAATTGTATTTTCATATGCAATAAGATAAAAAAAAAATTATATTCAAATTTGTTGATATTTCACTTATGTGATATTTGCAAGGTTGATGCACCTAACATTAGAATCTACCATTACACTCGATGTTAAGTGCATCGCATCTTAGTTGGTATAAATACACGACGCAGCCCAACACCAACAATTCAAAAAAAGATAAAATAAGATGAAATATATTTCTACGTCCATGTTGGTAAAGATTTTCCAGAAGTCGACTGTGGATGATCTTAGAAGCTTTCGACTAGTTTGCCAAAGATGGGCTTCGATCATAGACGACCCAAGCTTTGCAAGGAAGGCTGGATCTGTTCAAAGTGGCTAAGAAATATGGAAAAGAAGTGAAGACTCTGCTCGAGGGAGAGTCTCTACTAGTGCTCCGTACTTTAAATAAAGTGTTGTTGTTTTATATTTCAGTATGTCTTTTAAGTATCAAACCTAAGTGTGGAAAAGGTATGAAAACAATAAATCAAAAAGTATTTAAACTCTCACTCTCCTCTATCGTCTTCCTCTTCTGATTTCTCATCTCTTTTTTTTTTTTTGTTATCTTATGTTAGACTTAATTTGATATCTGCACAAGCATAACAATAACACGCATTACATACTTGCGAACTATCATGAGCTTTTGTCTGTATAACCTAAGATGCGGTCAATCATGAACTTTGTAAAAAGACAACAAAACTTATATCGACTTAGATAAAGGTAGCGTAGTAGCTAAAGCTATGTCAATTGATATGCTCTTTACTGAGCACCTTCCCCTGTTTTCTTCAGAAAACTATTCACAGCCGTCTCAGCATATAGTTTTAGTTTCACAGCCTTATCATGCATCTGCAACACAAGAGCGGAACCGAATCTAATAACAACTCAAACGCTAATAAGTACGTTTAATAAGACCAACTCAAAAGGTTAAAGCTATGCCAATTGATATGCAACACAAGGGGGACCGAATCTATAGGTACGATTTTAGTTAGAATTAAACTTTGGGAAGAAAGGAAAATAAAGCAGTCAAAAGTTACCAAATAAATTTGTTGAAAATGAAAGAAATCTGCCAGAAAATCCCACTATATAAAAGCAACTAATTTCAAGCCTTCTTAGGTATGCCACATATGATAAAATATTTAGAACCAATTATTTAGTCATGTCATTATGAATTTCTTAATGACAAATTGCTGGGCCTCACAAAACCTTCACACCAATTCAATGTATCATTCCAGCCAATAGCATATCATATTCCTCCCTCTTCGTTAACCCTAACCTCCACAATTCTTATAAGCTTAAAATAGTTAAGGCAAATTACACTACACCATTAAATAATTCATACCACCATCTTTCAAAATTCCGGCTAGATAGATACACTTTCTCCACTGTTCAGAGCCATTAACACCTTAATCAGATCAAAAACCCCAACCTAACGACTCTCTTCAACTTCCCCATCTCCATCTATATAACCCTTTGGCCACTTACGAAGCTCAAGTATTCTCCAAAGTTATATGAAAATACCTACCGCAGCTATGGCTGGACAAACTCCAACTCAACTGCACGAAATCCAGTCGAGGCGTGTTGAAGAAGAGTTAGAGTTTGTATTATGATCAGAGTACGCAAATTTCTGTCTAGATCGGCCATTTAGATCCCTGCAACTGAATCGCCACTGCCGAAGAGACGACGTAGCAGAAGATGAAAGATGTTTTTTCGTTCGAGAACTTTCGTATTGAATCTCTTCATAAACTCTTGGTAAGCTTATGTTAAGTTTAATGTTCTAAATCTGATCTGATTTGATTCGATATTATACATCGACGAAATTAAGCTTTTAAATTTAGTCATGATAATTGATACTGTTATGAAAAATTCCTTTGAGATTAGGAAGCATAAGTATATTGAAGCTCCAGATTGGTAATGATTTGTTTTTAAAAAAAAATTATTGCTCGAATGTATGGTTTGTCTATGCTCTTTCTTGATTAATAGTGTTTGTATGATTTTTTGCAGAAATGACAAAGCAAATCTGCTCAAATATTAGCCACAAACCTGAAAGTTTTTGCGGCTTTCAACTAACTTTACAAAGAGATCACTCAGCTTCTGACTCTAGAGAATTTTAGGTAAATTTTCTGTTCACTTTATATAACTGAATTTTCTGGAAAGCATACACTTTGGTGTTTAAGAGTGTGTGTGTGTGTGTGTGTGTTTGATATCTCCACAAGGAAAACGAGAAATTGTTAAAATATGGTGATACAAAATCAGCCAGGAATATAATGTATACTGTGTTGCAGAAGCTGATCGAGGGAAATCCTTTGTTTGATGTGAAGCTTCCCTTTCCCAGTTTCAAGGCTTCCCAGCTCAGAACTTTGATCAATCAAAGGTGAATTTCCTATATATTTCTTCAAACAGAAGGGTCAAGTTTTCAATGTTATTTTGTGCGGAATATTACATCTCGAATTGGCAGAACCAGCTATGTCAACGAGGCCAGATCTAGAGTTCAACACATCAACCAAATTGACAAAATTATCCATCTCTTTTTTGATGTATGCCATCAAAATTTAATCTAATCTTTAACTCGAGTCCTGAAATGGCTTTTTGTTGCAGGTTGTACAAAGTCTTGAACATTCTTGAGTTCAATAGCACGAGGCAAAATATGCCAATAATAGTGCATGATAAAGATGGGAAACTCTGACTACTTTTTGAAAAACCAAATAAGTAAGTGTAACTGGTGATTTCATATAACAAAGTATACATATCTTTCTTTTCAAATTATTTTATACCACTTCCTTTTCAAAAAATTTGGAGAATGCATGCTTGATCATTAGTATATTATATACATATGGGATTGGTCATATAATACACTGAAAACGTAGCTCCAATTGCTGATTTTTCATGGGATGTTAACGCAACGATATTGCTATCTTTATTACAAACTCATGTTGGATGTGATCTTGACTTCAGGAATCTTTTATTTTCCTAGATTGATAATTCTAGAAGCAGAAGCATGTAATACAAAGTTTGGATATTTATAGTTAATTAACTAACTTGTCATGATCTGTGTTTGTACCAGGTCAAAGTTGGGTGCACAAGGCAGGAAGCAACTGTGCTTAATAATGATTTACTATACAGATGCTTTACTATATTTACTCTGAAATTCTATCTGAATAAAATATTTTCATATCTTTTTTTTATTTTTTCATTAAAACATATATATTTCATTTTA